>NW_012104521.1:1416782-1538356 GCF_000951045.1 Mandrillus leucophaeus
TTTTTTTTTTTTTTTGAAGCAACGATGAAACTAATGAATTTTCAAGCTCTCTACTTCCCTGAGCAAAAACCCAGAAGTCTTCCTTGTTGTTTAAATCCAGTATTTTTCCTGTACTCTGAAACTCATTTCTGATAACCGCCCCTGGGATATCCCTTTAAACATTACCTTATTTTTACTTGCAGATCCACCACCTCTCTTTACAGGCTATCCTCCTACCATTTAAAAATATTCCTGGAGCTCCCTTTTCCTAATAACAACCAATTTTGAAACTACTTGCTTTATTTTCCTGATATTATTGAATCTCTTCATTCATTATGAATTACTAACATCTGATTTCTACCCTATTCACTCCTTTATGGATACTAATATCTGGTTTATTTATGTTTACTGGCCAAATGTTTTAAAATATTCTTCTTTTGAAATTTCTAGACATGGCACCTACCAGATTAGTCTCTTTTTTCCAACTGTTACTTTTTCTGCCTTACTCCAGACTCTTTGCTTGATTTTCTAATTTTTTTTCTCTCTCAGAAAATTCTTACCTTTGTAGTCTCTATTTTCATCATTATTTGGTGCATGCTAGATTCAGGTGAAATCAGACTTTGAGACTGAGATATACTTTTAGGCATTTATTATGGGAGGGTCTTGAGATCAAAACTCATGGGGGAAGAGTAAAAATTAAGTTTGGACAGAATGAGAAGTTGGGCTGTAGCATAGATTTCACAAAGACATCCGCATTCTATATGGCTCTAGCAAAGATAATTGTTTAGGATTGTCTCTCAATGTGGAAAGTGGAGCCAGGCCTTTGGCACCACCTTTATCTTTTCTCCACCTCACCAAAAACATCCCCAAACCCCACAGCCTAGGCAAATTCATTAACCAGTCATTTTATTTTATATGCTCCAGAGAAGAAGCTATGACCCTGTGTATGGCAGTTCTCTTTAGCCAAAGGCAATCTGTGACTGAGGTCATTTTTCTATAATCTCTTAGTTGTCAATAGCCTCAGAAGCTGGAGGTATTAATGTTTTACTCTGAAAATAGAATTTGGATGCACACCACATTGTCCATTCAAGTGGATGACCTCAAATCTACATAACAAAGACTTATCCCTCACCTGATTTCTTGTTTCATGCTTTCTATATGTTACATGGAACAACTACAGAAGGTATAATATACACATAATGAAAATATTAGAAGAGAGAAAGTAACATAAAAAAATTGGAACAATTATGACTGAAAAATTCCCCCATATAATATGAGACACCAAACCACAGATCAAAAAAGCTCAGAGAATCTCAGGGTGGATAAATGCCAAGAAAACTACAACTAGGCATGTCATTTCAAATTACACAAAACCAAAAATAAAGAAAACCATAATGAAAGTCAGAGGAAAAAACACCTTACCCATAGAGGAGCAAAAATAAACATAGCATCCAACTTCTCTTCAAAAACTATGTACGCAAAAAGTATGTCGAGTGACATATTTTGAAGCATTGAGAAAGAGAAAAAAATCGAACTTAAATTCATGTTACTAAGTAAAAGCAGCTAATCTGAAAAGAACACATACTCTGTGACTACAACTCTATGACATACTGGAAAATGTCAAATTATGGAGACAGTTAAAAGATCAGTGGTTAAGGGTTAGGGGAAGAATAAATAGATGGAGCATAGAGGATTTTTGAGCTAATGAAACTATTCTGCATGATACTGTTATGGTAGGTACATGTCATTGCACATTTTTCAAAACCCATAGAATGCACAATGCCATGATTGAACCCTAACGTAAACTACGGACTTTGTATAATGACATGTCAATGTTGATTAGTCAATTGTAACACATGTATCATTCTAGTGGAAGACTCTGATAATTGTGAAGGCTATACATGTGTTGGGTATATATGGGTATATAGGAAATCTCTGTAACTTCTGCTCAAATTTGCTGTGAAACTGAACTGCTCTAAAAATATAACCTATTAAAATATATATAGATACATTTACTATAAAGCAACAGTATTCAACACAATTTGTACAATGTGAAATCGACAACAGAATGCATGAATCTTTTTCTCACTTTCTCTTTCAGATTAGAAAATTTTTCAGATGAGATTTGATCAATATTATTAAGTTTACTCTAGAGTCATATTCCTGATTTTAAAGTATTTAATCCTTTAAATATTCTCGGTAATTTGTTTTGGTTTAATAAATAAAGAAAGCACCTAAATTGCAACTCAGTAGTTTTTCGTTGCTTCAATGCCATTAATTTCATAATTCTCACCATCTTCATACATTTATAATGTTTAGTTAATTATATAAAAGTTATATACACAAGTGTAGAAAACTGAACTGCTAGTGATATATGTCTTGGTCATATCCTTGTCAGGAAGAATAGCCCACTGAGACATACTGATATTTCTGACATCCGCCTGCTTCCAGGATGAAGTATATTTGTGAAGTATGTTTAACTATGTTTCTTTTTTTTTTCTTTTTTTTTCTTTTTTTTTTTTTTTTTTTTTGAGAAGGAGTCTGGCTCTGTAGCCCAGGCTGGAGTGCAGTGGCGCTATCTCGGCTCACTGCAAGCTCCATCTCCCAGGTTCATGCCATTCTCCTGCCTCAGCCTCCTGAGTAGCTGGGACTACAGGCGCCCGCCACCACGCTCAGCTAATTTTTCGTATATTGGTAGAGACAGGGTTTCACCGTGTTAACCAGGATGGTCTCGATCATCTGACCTCATGATCCGCCCGCCTCAGCCTCCCAAAGTGCTGGGATTACAGGCGTGAGCCACCCTGCCCGGCCTAACTATGTTTCTTAAAGAAGGTTTTCATTGCTGAAGCACAAATGTTGAATAAAACTTATCCTATTTGTTTACAGGGTCAAAAAAGGAAAGTCTTAAACTGCAGTATGGAATACTAGATACTCACTGTCTTCCGTTCCTGCAGGAGAGTAAGATAAATTCTGATGTATGTGTATGTAGACTTGGGAGTGTTATGGGCTGAATTGCATTCCCTCAAAAATTTGCATGTGGAGACCCTAACTCCAGTACCTCAGAATATGACTTTCATTTGGAGAAAAGGCCTTTGAATAAGTAATTAAGTTAAAATCATGTTGTTAGGATCAGCTTTAAACTGGTATGACTGGTGTCCTTATAAGAAGATATTAGCACACAGAGAGACACCAGGTCTGAGCATGCACAGACCAAGGGGCCACCATGTGAGGTTACAGCAAGAAAATGGATATTTCAGGGACAACAAGAGAGACCTCAGACAAATTAAGCCTGCCAATATCTTGATCTTGGACTTCTAGCCTCCAGCATTAGAAAATTAATTTCTATTGTTTAAGCCACTCAATCTGTGGTGTTTTGTTATAGCAGTACTAGCAAACTAACAGGGAGTCTGAATGAATATATTATTAACATAATTCAGGAGAAGTACTTACATGTTCTAAATCATCTGGTATTAGGCAAGGTGAGATAAAATAGGTGCTATACTTATAATCATGCCTGGCACATAAAAACATTCAATAAAATTGTTTCTATCATTACAATTAATATTACCTTCATTTCAAAGGTGATTAGTGAGCTTTGTTGTTAACCTCAACAAGGAAGGCAGCTGTGTTTAGTGAGCTAGCATTGTCCAAAGGACAATAAAAGACCATTCAAAACAATGAATCTGAATGGCAGCAAAAGGTAATATCTACAATGGCACTGTTGCTTTCCTCTGTAGCATTTATCAGACAATCTCCTCTTTGCTTTGTGAAACCTCACCTGCATAGGATTCTCAGAGAGTATATGTATAGGGCAGACAAATGGAGATGTCATTGGACTAGTTTCATCATGTGGGCCTTGAGAGGGTTTTAAATAATTTGGAGAAATAAGTCATGTAACTGAGGGCATCTCTGAGCCTTAGGTAGGTTCATATTAGTTTGACTGATGTCTATTTGGGAGCCATTTTTAATAGATTTTTATTGATCTTTTATTAATATATAATTCCTTGGTGGGTTACTGATAAAATTAATAAATCTTAACTTACATCAAGGACTGAAAGAACATTTGGTGGATATTTTAAATAATATATTAAACTCTAGACAGAAAAATGTGATTCCTTATAATTTATAATGCTTTCATTATGAATCAGAACTGCTGATATCAGAACATTTCTTTGTATTATGTATCACTAAAATTAAACTTCTGTTAAATAAATGCTAGCAAAATGAAAGCATGTTATATTGAAACTTATTTTGGTTATTTTCTTCTGAAATATTATACATAAAATGGACATTACTAAGCTAATGTGATGATTCCATATGTTCAGAAAAAATAAGCTTTTCATTTCTTTTCTTAGTAGAAAGGGTCTAGAAATGCCAGGTTTAATCTAATATAACTAACTTTTATTATTAAAGGAGCTTAAACTTCAAAGAAATGAAACAATTAAATAGATTAAGAAACAATATGTGAACTGAATCTCATTTGAGGTTAAACAACCGCTTTGGATTACATACATAAGCTATTTCACCTATTTCTTACTTAGGAATGGGCTTGCCTAATTCATTTTTTTTTTTTTTTTTTTTTTGCAATCGCCAAAAATGTGACAGGAAAACAATTAATTTTACTTTAATGTCTCTTCATTACTGTCGATCCTATCATTTTAATCAAAGCATTATGCAACATTTGGAAATATTTCAGATGCCCATGGATATTGTAGAATCTATTTGCGTTTTATCATGAGACAAAAGTAATTGACTAAAATACTCGGCTAAGGGAATTATTAACTTTTTCTCTCAACACTTATTTAATTTCATTTGGTTATTCATGACTCAACTGTTAAACAGCTACATAACTCTAAAGCTTTCTGACCCTGGATCTAGATCATTTGTTAACAGGTAAAATAGGAAAGAAGAAATATCTATGACTGGCCAGTGGCCTGGAAGAATTAGCCAATCACATCATTTTCTGGGGTTGCATTTCTAAGTGAAAGGTGGCATGTCTATAATGGCTAGGATGTATCGTACACAGGATGATGTCTCCAAAGCACTTCTGCCACAACTCTAATACTTGGTTTGACTGTCATCTTCAGGAGTTGCTATGACTTTAGAGAGCAACAGTAATACAAAAATAATAACCCGAACTAAGATTTATAATTGTCATTTCCTGTCACTGCCATTTTGAAGAATTGATGTCACAATAAAGAATGAAACATTATCTAAAGGACATATTTCTCAGTATAGGCGAATATATAATAATCACAGATATTGATTGGGCACCTAACACCAATTTTATGATTATTAATGGAAACTTTTTATGTAAACTCAGCAAACAGTTTGAAAAGAAAAATAAAGGATTTTAACATTCAATTTCTGGTATCAATTTTAGCTTGCTCCTAGGTCTGTTTGTATGCGATCATCTTTATTTTACCCTTGGTCTAAGAAAAACTTAGAGCTTTTCATACAGAAGCTTTTATATACATAAATGAAATGGCATTTGACATAGTAGCTGCAACTTTTTTTGTCCTGGAAGAAAATTTGTATAAATAAGTAAAATAAACCATTTGGTTAACCTCCCTGAAAATCATAGCTACTCCAGGAAAGTTCACTGTGCACAATGGTGCCAGAAAAACAAGTTGTTTGCACAAAAGTGTGACAGCATCATCCAATTCTCCATAACAAAGCTAACTATTTGCTTTCAAGCAAACATTAAATAAAGAGAATGTTGAATTTTCCATTTCAAGAATAAAGGTTTGAAAGTTACAACAAATTATTCCATGTCAAGATAGAATTTTAACATTTCTCCCTAATTTGTATATATAAAAGGAATTTTGGAGTGTATCTGACAAAATATGGCTTAAAAAGTGAAGAATTCATTACTTGACAAAAGTGTCAATTTAGAGACATCATACATTAAGATTTTTGTGTATTTTAGATTTGCTTTCTGTATTTTTATCTTATTAACTTCCACTGGTTTTCTCCTCATTTCTTTCATTTAACAAAATATTTTGAGAGCCTAGAACTAAGGTAATATTTTTGGAGAAGATATATAAAACCATGGTGTACTGGATATTATTGCCGTGTAATAAATTACCCCAAAACCTAGCAGCTTAGCACATATTTATCATTTTGCTGTTTCTGTGTGTCAGGAATCTGGGCATGGCCTAGGTGAGTGCCTCTGTTACAGTTCTGTCATATGATTGCAGTCAAGCTATGGGCTGAGGCTGTAAACCCCAGAAAATGATGTGATTGGCTAATTCTTCCAGGCCACTGGCCAGTCATAGATATTTCTTCTTTCCTATTTTACCTGTTAACAAATGATCCTTTCTTCTGAAGGCTCAACTTCAGGAAAGACTCATTTCCAACTTCACCATATGTTTGTTGCCAGGTCTTAATTTCTGACCTAGTGGTCTTCTTTGGTAGTTGGAGTCTCCTAGGGCAGGTGACCCAAGACAGAGTGAGATAGATTATAGTGTGCCTGTGAGAGAAGGCACAGTTTTCTGGTAATCTATCAATGGAGTGACATTCTATATAACTTTTATTGTTTTCTGTTATTTGAAACAAGTCCTTAAACCCGGAGACCACGGTAAGGGCAAGGTACTACGTAAGGGCATGGATACCAATAGGTGGGGATCACTCACAGCCATTTTAGCATCTGCCTGACTATAACGAGCTTATCCAGTAGATATTTTCAGCTTTAGGTTCCTTGGTACCTAAATTACCATGTACATAGGATAATATTAATAAGTGAATTAATGAACATATATAAAATATATAATAATAATATATTATATGATATATCTATATATTTTGCCCAGACCTCTCAGGGATGAACAAATAAATGTTTTATACTGCAGCATTTTTAAAAAGTAGGCATTAAATATGTCTTAAGATATTTATTTCCTGTAGTATCATACTCAAAATTCCTTATCATCTTTCCATTTCCAAGTCTTGCTTGGGGTTCAAATGTCACACTGCACTAGCTACACGGAAGAGAAAGGAGAGCAGTACTACACAGAGTGCTTTAGGAAAAAAATTTGTTCTCTTTCATTTGTGTTGAAGCTTTCCATTCTATTCTACTATGGTTGATGTTAGAGAATAATAGTTTGTCTTCATGCTCCTGACATTTTCCTTCCTTCCATTGAACACAATAATCACTCCAGTGTCAGTTTATTATCTTGGTACTTTGGGAAAAATGGGTTTTGTAATTGGAAGGAAGTTGGGTAGGTGTGTTGAGAGGATATGTTGGGGTTAGGACTGATATTAATTTCTCTTCTGTGTGGAAGGTCATGGACTTATACTGTGATCTGCCTTGACTAAAAAAGTAAAGAAAAGTGGTATTTTTGCACATTCTGAGCTTGTGGTTTAATGTTCATACTCACGATACAGCCTTAAACCTGGCCCCCCTTAGCTTTCCAAGAATGGGACTGCAACACAAATAAGAGAAAATTCTAGACATTTGTTCTATAACATCAGCTACCTTGGAAGAATGGAAAGTTTCAGCTACGAAAATAGTTGAAAAACATAAAGTTGCCTTCTCCAGTTCTCTTTTTTATAAAACTGTCCTTCCTTCTAATAAAATTCCACTTATTTATTATAATAAGTAGTATGCTATGTTTGTGACTTGAGGATAATAATTATGTTATATGAAGAAAATACATGTTGCTTTCTTCTAGAAATTAATTGAATAAAAAAGTCAAGCAATGTTTTTTTCCACACAATTACATCAATTGTATTTTTTATGGTTGCACAGTAATCCAATAATTTTAAGTGCTATATTTGCTTAAAAATCTCTCCTACTGCTGAGCATTTTAGGTTATGGGATTTATTTTGAAAGAGCTGACTGATACATAAGAAAGAATAAGTGTGGGTTTGCATGGTGGGGAGATATCAATCTTTAAAATTTTTTAGAACAATTCAAATGTCATATGTTTCTGCTGATGAGTGTTCATTTCCTTAAATGATTTTTCTATGACTATGTGGATTTAATTTGCCTGATACATTTCTTTGATAAACTCAAAGGAGTGTAAGTTAAGGTGAAGAGACCTGAAATCTCAAGCAAAAAGAAAATAAAAAATAATGTAAGTTTTTTCTTTGTACCCAGTCTAAATTTAGGTGAAATGTGTCATTGGGAGGTTAAAAAATAATTTGGTATTAAAATAAAAACAGATATATATCAAAGGCAAAAATTTGAATACAGATCTCCACAAGGTTTCCAGAAAAAGCTACTTAAACTTAGTTAAGCATGAAACAAGCACATGTCCAAACATAAGATGGTCTTAGCTGTTATAAGACTTTGTCCAACCAAGGACTGTGCAATGAGTATTCTGTTTTGAATGTATTAGTGTAATCAAAGGAATGACAAATATTATTGATTCTGTTCACTTTTTCCAAAAATCACAAGCATTCTTATACACCAGTAACAGACAAACAGAGAGCCAAATCATGAATGAACTTCCATTCACAATTGCTTCAAAGAGAATAAAATACCTAGAAATCCAACTTACAAGGAATGTAAAGGACCTCTTCAAGGAGAACTACAAACCACTGCTCAGTGAAATAAAAGAGGACACAAACAAATGGAAGAACATACCATGCTCATGGATAGGAAGAATCAATATTGTGAAAATGGCCATACTGCCCAAGGTAATTTATAGATTCAATGCCATCCCCATCAAGCTACCAATGAGTTTCTTCACAGAATTGGAAAAAACTGCTTTAAAGTTCATATGGAACCAAAAAAGAGCCCACATTGCCAAGACAATCCTAAGTCAAAAGAACAAAGCTGGAGGCATCACGCTACCTGACTTCAAACTATACTACAAGGCTACAGTAACCAAAACAGCATGGTACTGGTACCAAAACAGAGATATAGACCAATGGAACAGAACAGAGTTCTCAGAAATAATACCACACATCTACAGCCATCTGATCTTTGACAAACCTGAGAGAAACAAGAAATGGGGAAAGGATTCCCTATTTAATAAATGGTGCTGGGAAAATTGGCTAGCCATAAGTAGAAAGCTGAAACTGGATCCTTTCCTTACTCCTTATATGAAAATTAATTCAAGATGGATTAGAGACTTAAATGTTAGACCTAATACCATAAAAACCCTAGAAGAAAACCTAGGTAGTACCATTCAGGACATAGGCATGGGCAAAGACTTCATGTCTAAAACACCAAAAGCAACAGCAGCAAAAGCCAAAATTGACAAATGGGATCTCATTAAACTAAAGAGCTTCTGCACAGCAAAAGAAACTACCATCAGAGTGAACAGGCAACCTACAGAATGGGAGAAAATTTTTGCAGTCTACTCATCTGACAAAGGGCTAATATCCAGAACCTACAAAGAACTCAAACAAATTTACAAGAAAAAAACAAACAACCCCATCAAAAAGTGGGCAAAGGATATGAACAGACATTTCTCAAAACAGTATGGTGATTCCTCAAGGATCTAGAACTAGATGTACCATATGACCCAGCCATCCCATTACTGGGTATATACCCAAAGGATTATAAATCATGCTGCTATAAAGACACATGCACACGTGTGTTTATTGCGGCACTATTCACAATAGCAAAGACTTGGAATCAACCCAAATGTCCATCAGTGACAGACTGGATTAAGAAAATGTGGCACATCTACACCATGGAATACTGTGCAGCCATAAAAAAGGATGAGTTTGTGTCCTTTGTAGGGACATGGATGCAGCCGGAAACCATCATTCTTAGCAAACTATCACAGGAACAGAAAACCAAACACCGCATGTTCTCACTCATAGGTGGGAACTGAACAATGAGATCACTTGGACTCGGGAAGGGGAACATCACACACCGGGGCCTATCATGGGGAGGGGGGAGGGGGGAAGGATTTCATTGGGAGTTATACCTGATATAAATGACGAGTTGATGGGTGCTGACGAGTTGATGGGTGCAGCACACCAACATGGCACAAGTATACATATGTAACAAACCTGCACGTTATGCACATGTACGCTAGAACTTAAAGTACAATAATAAAAAATAAATAAATAAATAAATAAATAAAATGACTAATTCGGAATATTAGAAAAATACCATTTAATAAAATTAAAATTACAAATATGATTTTGAAAAATGTAAATCAAATTATAAAACATACAATGTACAACACTTAACAATTGCTCACTAGGTAGTCCTCAAGAACCAGACTCACACTACATTCTCTTTGTATCCCCTGCATAAAGTAAATACAGGACATAAAACAAGCATCAGATAAATATTAATGAAATCAAGAGTAAGATGGCATCCAGAAGATCCAAAGATGTATAAATTGTAATAGTCACAACTGCCATTTAAGAGATCATTCTGATTACAGTGACTGTGCTCTGCATTTTAGAGGTTTCATCCCATTTCATCATCATCCCAATTAGAGTAGGCATTATTATTCCTATTTTAATAATAGAAAAGTTGAGCCTCGAATAGATAAAGTAACTCAACAGGGTGATGTAATAAGTTTAGGTACAGAGACTCAAATGTAGGTATCTGAGTCGAAGCCAGCACACTGGAGTATGCCATGTGGCCCAATATGTAGGGTCCTTATCCTGTAGGCAGTATAGTCTTGCAGATGACCAGTTTTTTCAGTTCTTGCTTCTAGTTTCTAAGTTATGAAAAATTTTCTCTATGCAATTTGTTATAACCCTTTATAGGTTTATTAGAAAGCTGAGAGTGGAATATTATGTCATTTTAGTATATAAATAAATCAAACATAGATGAATTCAGAGTAAATAATACTGAATAGGCAGCAGAAGCAAATTATTTAACCTAGTACAAAAACTTTTGCTATTTAGGAATTTCTTCCCTTCATTTAGATTTGGTTAAACCAAATTAGGACTAAACTCATTTTGAATTGTGTTTAATCTGCCCCTGAAAAGTTGACATGTATGTGAGTAGATAGGCCATGACAAACGGTCAAGAACTAAGTTTCTAGGTACCCATTCCAAACACTAAATCTCATTAACTTGAAAACGTCTATACAAAAGTGTGGTCCTTGTTTCTGACTCTCAAATAAAAAAATATGAATGGGAAAAAGCTATAAAAGGATCTTTTAACACAGACATTTATAATTTAAGAATTTAAATTTTAGTTTCATTTTTAAATACTTGTTTTGCAAAACATGGTCCTAACATAGGAGTCCTGTCACTGTAATTATTAATATAGTAGTACAAAAAGAGAATCTTAGAATAACAAGAATATTTGCGTGCATGGAACTAATGCCTAATTTCATGGGTTGATCTTTCCTTTAAACATTTGTAAAAATTTCCAAAAATTATGTCTTCTTCATTATAAAAATATAAAGACCCCTCTTCTTCATATCATATTTAGCTGAGTTAGTTATGTAAATTGATGAACTCTCAGTTAACTGTCTTTGGTTGGCTTAATGATTCCAGTTTATATCAGAACACATTTAATTAAAACTAATTATAACCACTGCAACACTATTACAAAGGTTCTGAGGCAGTCTTATTAGTTTCTTTCTTGAATTATTCCTTGGATCATAAAATAGGAATTCCTCTTAAACGTATGCAGATTATCTAAATTTAAATAGATACCTTTTAATAAAGCATCTCCATGTAAAGATTGTCCTATATTGGGCTGCACACATTTTTTTAAACTGTATTCATTGTCCTCCACATTAAATATGGGGAAGACAAGGGAAAAGAGATTGAATTTTTTCTCATCATCTTTTCAAATCCCTTCTTCAAGGAAAATAATGGACATACTGCGTTAGGTGTGTATTATTCCCTCTGCACTGGAAGAAACATTTTTCACAGATGCAAGAAAGGCTTTTTTCTAAAACTTCACATCCCTGAAACCATACTGAAGCCTAATTTTGGAGCTGCAAAAATGGGCCTACCATACATTTGGCAGTATTGCCTAAAGCCTATTAACCTTAAAACCTGTGTTCAGATGACTACACATCTCCACTTTCCAAACATTCAGTAGTCCCCTACTGATAAGATATTTGAAAGAGGGTAATGAAAATTAACTTCATAATAATGACCTGGAGACTAACACATGCCTGAAGAAGAGGGCTTTAAAAAAATTATACACATGCCAGGTGCGGTGGCTCACGCCTGTAATCCCAGCACTTTGGGAGGCCAAGGTGGGCGGATCACGAGGTCAGGAGATCCAGACCATCCTGGCTAACACGGTGAAACCCCGTCTCTACTAAAAAAAAAAAAATACAGAAAACTAACTGGGCATGGTGGCGGGCGCCTGTGGTCCCAGCTATTCGGGAGGCTGAGGCAGGAGAATGGCGTAAACCCGGGAGGCGGAGCTTGCAGTGAGCTAAGATCCGGCCACTGCACTCCAGCCTGGGTGACAGAGCGAGACTCCGTCTCAAAAAAAAAAAAAAAAAACAAAAATACAAAAAATTAGCTGGGCGTGGTGGCGGGCGCCTGTAGTCCCAGCTGCTCGGGAGGCTGAGGCAGGAGAATGGCACGAACCGGGAGGCAGAACTTGCAGTGAGCCGAGATTATGCCACTGCACTCCAGCCTGGGCAACAGAGCAAGACTCTGTCTCAAAAATAAATAAATAATAAAATAAAATTATACGCAAACATTTGTACATTTTATGTTTACTGGACAGAAGAAATAGTCTTAAATAATTATCAGGGTTTTACTTCCTCATTGCCTTTCTCAAACACTAGCAGCCAAGGGTTGATTAGGCTACTGCTAAGTATGGCTAGAAGTGTTAAACATGAGCATGGACATTTGTTGAAGACTTGTTGCTACTCTGAAGCATTTCTAGAATCTACTTATTTTAATGAAGAATTATTCAGAATGTGTCTTAAAGACTATGCCATCATTTATTTGCTTTCAATAATGTATTATTTGTGTGAGTAGGGAGGAAAATTGTTCAAATAACTCCTGCTGAAGAGTAGGAAACATCTCCAGGGACTTTGAAATGTCTGTAGCTTTAACTTTGATTTTACTCCAGCCATTCTGAAAATGAGCGAACTTCTTAACTGAAAGAAAAGAACATAATAACAATCGTTTATGTTTATCCAGATACACTTTTAACCAAGGAAGAGAGACTCCAAAGTAGTAATTGGCTTACTAAACAGTAATGTTGAGCGATAATTCAGCTTCACGTGCCAGATACAGACTGCTTTTGCTTAAGTCTTGACTTTTCCACTTATTTGGCTCTGTGCCCTGGTGATTTATTTTATTGCTATATCTCTATTTCTCAAATGAATACTTAGTGTGGATTTCTCATGTTTCAGGCTATTGCTTTAAGCACTTTATCTCAAGTAATTTAACTGACAAAACAATGCAAGAATAGAGCTAGTATCTTTATGTTGGCTTTACAGACGGGGAACTCAAACTCGGAAGTTGTAAGTAACTTGTGAGAGTCACATAGCTGTGAAATAGGAAAGTAGAGATTCTAACTCTAGAAACTAAGGTGCTAGGGCAAAGTCTGTGATCTTAACATTTTCATAGAGTACCTATCAAGCTCTTAGCTTGGATCGGACACAAAATGTATGCCCAATCAACTTCTTATGAGTACAATATTTTTTAAAAATTCATTGGAAATAGCATAGGCTGCCTTATTCTATATTTTGTTCCAAGATGAAACTGTTTACAAACCAACAAAATGACAAAGTATAATAAAATATCAAGAAAAGGTTAGCAATTTTTTTTCACTAGATTATGCAGTTTAAGATAGATTGGGGGGGTAATAAAAATTCCCAGCAACCAAGTCACAATTGTTAAAAAATTTCATGTATGAATCCCTTAATTTGAAGGAGAAAGGATTGTATGCTGGAAATAAGATGGGTTCTGGTATTAAACCTATTTAGGCTCCAATCTCTCTTTTTTTTTTTTTTTTTCTTTCTGAGACAGAGTCTTTCACTGCCACCCAGGCTGGAGTGCAATGGCACAATCTTGGCTCACTGCAACCTCTGCCTCCCGGGTTCAAGCTATTCTGATTCACCTGCCTCAGCCTCCCAAGTAGCTGAAATTACAGGCAACTGCCACTACACCTGGCTTTTTTTTTGTAATTTTAGTAGAGATGGGGTTTCACTATGTTAACCAGGCTGGTCTCAAACTCCTGACCTCGTGTTCTGCCCACCTTGGCCTCCCAAAGTATTGGGATTATAGGCGTGAGCCACCATGCCCAGCCTAGGCTCCAATCTTAATTTACTAATTGTGTGACTTGGGAAAGTTATGCAGTCTACGTGAGACTTGGTTTCATCATCTGAAAAATGGGATTAATAACACTTAACTAATGGACTGATTAAGTGATCTAATGCATAGTATGGAAGATAATGTATACAGAATCGATCCTAAGTATGTCCTAAAAGGCAGAGAAATAAACACTCTAGCAGGGCCATACATTTTCATAAACACAAAGTGAATTTGATGATCTGTGTTACAATGTTTAATTTGAAAGACAAAATGAAAAGCAAGAAAACAAAGAATCTTCACATGGAAGCCCTGTGTATCTCTTCCCAAATTCTTTTTTAGAGTTTCCTTTGTTTAATTTCCGCTTTCATAATTTGTCATCTTTCCAGCTCTTTTATCTCCTCTTTAAATGTAATTAGGACACCACAGAGCTTGGACTACATAGCCGTGGAGTTAATTTGATTGCGGCTCACATAGGCCTACTGGAGTTCACTCAGCGTACCTCCAACTGGTAGCAAAATGCCCACTGCAAGCTAAGAGGCCCTTAGTGGTTTCCAGGAAAGACAGAGATTTTCAATAATAACGTCCTTAATATAATTCAATTACTAAGATATTTTAATGGAGAAACAATCTCAGTTATAGCTATCTTCAAATTTGTGGCACAGACATTTTTTCCTTGTTTGCTTTCTTGACTACTTGTCTCCTTCCAAATTAATGAGAGTTTTCAAGTGTTAACCACCAGAGGGAGCCATGCATTGTTATCAATATATTTCAAACTTATTTATGCTGACAGGGAAAATGAAATCAGTTGAATGTTTTATTTACAGTACTATATAGTCCTATATCCAAAATAAAGTCACTGCTAATTTATTTCAAACACTAAATTCATGCAAAATTGAACAATTAACATGAAGTCTTTTTATTGTTCCATGTTTACCGTTTCATCCAAAAGAGAAAATCCCCTAAGGTACTATTTTGTGCTTGAATAAATGAAATATTTCTGGAAAGAAGAAAAATACAAGAGAATATTACTTTCCATTTATAAATTCATTGAAAAAACATTCACATGTAAGAGAATAAACTCTAATGAAAGGGAACCTAGGATGACTGTTAGCAGGAAGTCAGATATTTGTGTCTGTCCTGTTAGAGCAAAGTCATTTATTTGGAGCTACAAAAGAAATAAAAGAACGTGGTTCACTACCATTATTTACAGCGTCCATGAAAGAAGGGAAATTGGGCAGATATAAAGCCACTTAGGGAAACATTCCATGTTTTTACGAGGGAGGAAAAGAGGATACATAACTCTCTCCCAACCCCCTATCTCTACCTTATGCTCTCTATCATCCAACCTTTCCCCTTCCTCTCACCTTGCACAGAAACACTTTAGGGATGTTGTGCAGAAAGGTCTGATGTTTTTCTTTGCCATCGACATATAGCACCAAAAAGTATGTGAACAGCAGATGCCTCCATGTAAACTCATTTTTTCTGTCACTCACAAAATGCTCTTTGACTCCCTGAGTTGAAGCTTAGACCTAATAATTGTGAAACTTGTATAATGGAGTTTATCTGTCAGTCACCCCATAGGCTCCTGCAGCAATGCATCCCTTCAATTCTTTTCTGCCAGCAGTAAGAAAGACATAGATGGAGGACTATATTTTTCTGTTTACAGAGCTCTTATCATTATGAAGAACTGGAGACAATTAGGAATAATTTAACACACAAATATAAATTTTCATATTTATTAAAAACAATGTTTTGGTGGGGTGTGATGGCTCATGTCTGTAATCCCAGCACTTTGGGAGGCCAAGGTCGGGGGATCACGAAGTCAGGAGATCAAGACCATCCTGGCTAACACGGTAAAACCCAGTCTCTACTAAAAAAATACAAAAAAATTAGCCGGGCGAGGTGGCAGGCACCTGTAGTCCCAGCTACTCAGGAGGCTGAGGCAGGAGAATGGTGCGAACCCGGGAGGCGGAGCTTGCAGTGAGCCGAGATCGTGCCACTGCACTCCAGCCTGGGCAACAGAGCGAGACTCTGTCTCAAAAATAAATAAATAAAAATAAATAAAATAAATAAATAAATAAACAAACAATGTTTCAACCAAAAATAGATGTTAAATAATTTCTTAAAAGTGAACTGAATTGAAATTGCATTATCAAAGTTAAGGGAACATGTTACATGGACTAGGTAAGTATTATCTCACTAAAGAGGAATACATAATTTAAACAATTATTTTTGGAATGTTAACTCAACAGAAGAGAAAATATATTTAGAGTACTCTCATCTTGTTTGGCAGGGATGGAGCAGTATTTAATCTAAATATCTTCTCTTGGACTAAGTATACAAGTTTAATTACTTATTAAAATTATCAGCTATACTGATTACGTAAGTCTGTAGGTACAAGTGAATCACAATATTGCATCTTATAAAACCTTCCAAGCTGATCATCCTTCGGTTTAATTCATGAATAATTAGCTGAAACTCGTAAGTAAAATAAAATGCAACTTATAACAAGAAAATCAGTTTCTGTTTCCTAAAATAAGCAGAGCAGTATATAAGTTTTGTTTTCTCTCTCAGGTAAAGTAGCAATTGAAGCGCATAACTGTTAAATGGGGACTCTCTATTTCTCTTTAGGGGTGTCTGTATAGCCATATTAGCTATTTGTGTTATCTTGCATAGTAAATTATAAAAATAGCTTTTATTGTTGAGCTCAACTTGGAAGACATTTACTTCCAAACTTGTGAAATTTCCTCTTTCCATAAAAAAGTCATTTTGGTTAGATATTTGTCAAAGTTATCTTTTCTTAACCTGCTTGGTATTAGTTCTGTTACCCCTCATTTAAAAAAACAAAACAAAAACAAAAACAGAGATTATGTTTTGTTAAAATTAACTTGTGGTTGGTGTTGACTTGTGGAACAACTTGTGAAAGGTGTCAGCACACCTTCGAGTCCGGATAAGACAATATAAATAAAATACATACATTGAACAGTTATTTTTCCCAGTTGGAATAATTTTTTAAAATCTTATTTTTTTCACTTAGGATTTGTTATTACACTTTATTTCTTTTATCTTTTATATTTATTTTGAATGAGAACATATACCATTATTTCCTTGTTCTGTTATCTGAGGAGCAGATTGTCATATACTTGTTTTGGAGGAAAGGATACTAAGAGATTACTTCGGGGAATAGATATCACAGACAACAAAGATGGGCTCTTTGACAAGAAAGTCTACATATTTTTTTAAAACAGCCCATTTTTTAAAACTCAGTAAATAAAAGTTTATGAAGTATCATCTTAGATTGGATTTCAAACTTAAAGCCTCATCTCCCGCCTGATAGATATTTTAAGTGTTGTTTAGATTTCAACAGTTTAACAATTTTGGCTATGAGGAAAATGCACACATTAAAGTTACAGTTCTCCCTTATAAATTAGTGGAAAACACTGAGATAGGAAATTAACATAGAAAGCCATAATTACCTGAAAAATTATAACTGAAGAAATATCCTTGTCTGTTTTAGAAGTCTGTCATTGTTTTATAAATCCAATTCATAGCTTCCAAAGGAATTAAAATGCAGTCTTGGAGATGAGAAAAAATGCTTTCATATAAACCTGAACCCTGATATTCAATGAGATGGAGATGTAGTAGTCAGATTATATACATATTCAGTACTAATAAATATGTGGGACATAGGTTTCTGTTAATTTATAAAAAACTATCTCTTTTTATTAATATTATTTTTAATTGATAAATCATAATTGTATGCATTTATGGGGTGCAATGTGGTATGTTGAATTTCTATATAATGTGCAATGATTATCAACAGATGACTGGATTTTAAAAAGTCATATACACATATATGTATACAATGGAATACTATTCTGCCTTACAAAAGAGGAAAACTCTGTCATCTCAGACAACATGAATGAACCTAGAAGACATTATGCTAAGTGAAACAAGCCAGGCACAGAAAGACAAATACGTCATGATCTCACTTATATGTGGACTCTAATAAAGTCAATCTCATGGAAGTAGAGAGTAGAACCGTGAATACCAGAGGCTGGGAATGGAGGAGAGTGAAGGATTGAGGAAATGTTGTTCAAAGGGTATAGATTTCCAGTTAGATAAATATTTTCTCAAAAGCATTATTGATAGGCGATTTTCAGGTTACACATAGGCTAAAGGGAAAAGTGAATAGTTGGAGCAAGTAAAATTTCAGTGAATTCTGCATTGACAGGGAGTTGGCACTGGTTGGAATCTTGTTATGGATGAACAGTAGATCAAATAACCTAAAATGAGTGTCCTAATTGGTATGACTAGTAGTAGCTTGATATCAGACAGAATGAGATTGGGAAAAGTGAGCATTTCTTTGGAAATGTAGCAGAGAATTCATGTCCAGATGAGATAATCAATACCTCATAGAGTATCTATCTATCTAGCTAGCTAGCTAATATTTACATATATGAAAGACTTAGCAAAAAGTCTGACACACACTAAATTATAAATATTAAAAGAATAGTAATAAAATACAGGTATTTTTTATCATGGGTATTATTATTATTATTTAAAGAGACAGGGTCTCTCTCTCTGTCTCTCTCTCTCTCTCTCTCTCTCTCTGCCACCCAGGCTGGAGTGCAGTAGCTTGATCATAGCTCACCATAACCTCAAACTGCTGAGTTCAAGCAATCCTCCCACTTCAGCCTCCTGAGTAACTGGGACTACATGCATGCACCACTATGCCCAACTAATTTTACTTTATTTTATTTTTGTAGAAACAGGGTCTTGCCATTTTGCCCAAGCTGATCTTGAACTCTTAGGTTCAAGCAATCCTCTTGCCTCAGCCTCCCAAAGGACTGGGATTACAGTTGTGAGCCACCATGCCTGGCCTATTATGGATATTATTCAATGGTAAGTTCAAAATTAAATATAGAAGGCCAAAGTAGCTTCCTGCTAGAGAATAATCCTTCAAAATTTAGAAGGCCAAAGTACCTTCCTGCTTTGTTAACTGTTCAAGTACTGGGGAATAAAGAACAAAGAGGTAAAGTTTAGGTTTAGGTACTAACTCTGAAACTTACTAGATCTATGGTTGGTCATTAATTTGCAAAAATCCTCTGAACCTCACATTCTTCATTTGTGAATTGTAAATAGAATTTCACAAAATAATTCACAAAGAAAGTAGTTTATTGTGAGAACTCAATGACATATCATTTGTGGAAGGCCTCCATATAAGTTAAAGCTCTGTACAAATGATATTCTTCATTTTTATAACTACACAAAAGTGCCATCTTGACATAAATTAGCTGATATAAGCACTGTGGTCCTTTTCTGACACTCTTGAAAATCTGTTGTTCAACATGGTCAGGATCATATCCATTTTTTATTCTTTCCTTCATTCCATGTAAGGTCATATGAATCCATAAAAAGGCCAAGTAAGTAATTTCACACTTAGAACATTTATTTGTGTTGCTGTATAAATATGGCATCATCTGAAGAGAGGACAGGAAATAAGAAAAGTGGAGAGTCTTCTTATGGAAGTAACATTGTAATGTTTTATTAAAAAATGTACCTCTTAACAATTGCCTGCATTGTTTATTTCAATCATGATTCCTATCAGAAACACCTTACCTTTCATTCCTCCTTGATATCACTGAATTAAAACTTGCCTTATCAGTTCTCTGCCATCTTCCTCTTTAAATGTAATTAAATACACAGGGTATGTTAGTGAACACTATCTTCAGTTATCTTTGAGATGTTTCCTGTATTGTTTATTCCTGGGGAAGGACATCACATCTGTTTTAGTTAGCTTGGGCTGCCATAACCAAACACCATAAACTAGGTGACTTCAACAACAGAAATTTACTTTTCACAGCTCTGAAGGATGGAAGTCTGGGATGAGGGTGCCAGGATGCCTGGGTTCTGATGAGAGCTCTTTTTGACTTGCATATGGACACCTTCTTGCTGTATCCTCACGTGGCGGAGAGAGAATGAGCAAGCTGTCTTGTGTCTCTTCTTATAAGGAAACTAATCCTATCATGTAGGTCTCCTACTCATAACCTCATCGAAACCTGATTACCTTCCAAAGGTTCCATCTCCAAATATAATCACATAGAAGGTTAGGTCTTCAACATATGAATTTGAGGAATTCAGTCAATAGCATTCTGTTTTGGGCCCCAAATTCATGTCCTTCTCACATGCAAAGTCTATTAATTCCACCACGACATCACTAAAACTCTTAACTTGTTTCAGCATCAACTCTAAAGTCTAAAGTCCAAAGATTCATCCAAATACCATCTAAATCAGACATGAGTGAGACTCAAGGTAAATTCATTCTGAGGCAAGATTTCTCTCCAGCTGTGAACCTGTGAAACTAGACAAATTATGTGCTTCCAAACTTCAATGGTAGGAAAGGCATAGAGCAGACATTTCCAGTCCAAATGGGAGAAATATGGAAGAAGGAAGAGGTGACAGGTCTCAAGCAAACCCAAAACTTAGTAAGACAAGTTTCATTAGCTCTTAAGGTTGCATAATACCCTTTTTTGGTTAGATGCTCTGCACTCCAGTCCAACTAGGGTGGCATCATTATCCCCTTGACTCTTCTGAGGCAGACCCACCCCTTAGCCTTGGTGGGGAAACTCCATCCACAGCATTGGTCCTGCTCTTTTAAAACCAAGATGGAGGATGAAGCCTTGCTCCTGGGGTCTGTATACTCTGGTTTGTGGTGGAATCAGTAGTCGTGATGATTTCTAAGTGACCATTGGGGTACTACTTCCTTTGACTAAATTCAGTCCATAGTACCATATTCCATACCTTCTTCTCCTGATCACAACTCCTTACTTCAGATCAGTATCTGGGTTAAAATTTTTATTAAATTTCTTATTAAAATATTTTTATTCTTTTAGGAGTGTGCCACATTATCACTGTTAAAAATGTTCTTTGTTCTAATCAAGGACTCATGAAGAATCTATGAAAGAAGTTAACTATGAATGACCTCTTCCCACCTATAGGGAAAGCAAGTCAAGCCAACCTACAACAAGATGATATGGTAGGTTTTTTTAATTTAAAATTCCAATATGATTTTTAGAGAGATTAAATATATGTTGTATAGTATAAGCAATACAATATGATCACCATACCATGGTATATATTGTTTCAGTTGTAAAATTAAATCTGAAGTCTAAATTTTTTTTTAATGACACATTGTAATCCCAGTAGTGAGCTGGGGTTGATGGGTCATATGATAGCCCTGTTTTTAATTTTTTGAGGAAATTCCTTAGTATTTTCCGTAATGGCTGTACTAATTTACACTCCCACCAACAGTGTGCAAGTGTTCCCTTTTCTCCACATCCTCACCAATGCTTGCTTTCTTTTTTCCCTATGGTAATTACCATTCTAACTAGAGCAAGGTATTATCTGATTGTAGTTTTGATTTGCATTTTCCTGATGACTAGTAATGTTGAGCAATTTTTAATATATCTGTTGGTCATTTTTATGCCTTCCTTTGAGAAATGTCTGTTAAGCCCTTTTGACCATTTTTTTAATATTTGTCTTTTTGTTGTTGAGTTGTTAAAATTCTTATATATTCCAAATATTAAACCCTTATCAAATGTAAAGTTTGCAACTATTTTCTCGCGTTCTGTAGGTTGCCTCTTTATTCTGTTAATTGTTTCCTTTGCTGTGCAAAAGCTTTTTATTTTGAGGTAACCCTATTTGTCTATTTTTTCTTTTAATTGTCTGTGCTTTTGAGGTCTTATTTTAAAAATCCCTGCACATGAACAACACTTCAAGGCCATGAAGCATTTCCCCTGTAATTTCTTCTTGTGTTTTCATAGATTTTTGGTTTTACATTCAAGTTTTTAACCCATTTTTAGTTGAGTTTTTTATATGGTAAGAGTAAGGATCTAAACTCATTCTTCTGCATGTCAATATCTGATTTTCTCATAACGTTTTACCGAAGAGAATATCTTTCCTTCACTGTGTATTCATGGCATCTCTGTTGAAAATCAGTTGGCTGTATGTATGTTGATTTATTTCTGGGATCTGTATTCTGCTCTACTGGTCTATGTGTCTGTTTTATGCCTGTACCATGATATTTTGGTTACTGTGTCTTTGCAGCATATTTTGAAGTCAGGTAGTGTGATGTCTTCAGCTTTGTTCTATTTTCTCAGGATTGTTTGGCCTTTGGGGGTCTTTGTACTTTTGTAAGAATTTTAGGATTTCTTTTTATATTTCTGTGAAGAATGTCATTGGTATTTTAATCCAGATTGCATTAAATCTGTAGATAACTTAGGGTAGCCTGGTCATTTTAACAATATTAATTCTTCTAATCTATGAACATGGATTATTTTTCCATTTATCTGTGTCTTCTTCAATTTTTTTCATCAACATTTTACAATTTTCAGTGTAGAGATCTTTGACCTCCTTCGTTAACTATATTTTTAGATATCTTATTTTCTTTGTAGCTATTGTAAATTGAATTTTTTTCTTGATTTTTTTCAGATAGTTTACTATTAGCATATAGATAAGCAACTAATTTTTGTATTTTTTGTATCTTGCAACATTACTGAATTTGTTTAATAGTTCTAATAGTTTTTTTGCAAAGTTGAAATCTAAACTTTTATTATCTATTTATAGATTTTCCTTTTCTCTCATCACTTTTTTTCCATGCTTTCAACAATTCAAAACAAGGAATTTAAATACAATTCAACTTTTTTGTTGTTTGAACATTAAGTTATTTTTAAGTTTGGTCTCCTGAGCTAACTTTCAATAAATGAAAAAAAGGGCTTAAAAATATTTAGAGAGGAAAAATTATAGGCAATTGAACAAGATATACTAATGTGGGGAAGGAAAAAAAAATATGGGAACACTTTCTTCCTTAAGTTTGCATTTTTTCTATATATTCTAAATTTTATATAGCTTTTTCTTTCATTTTCCACCACTGAATCACCAACAAGGAAGAAAAGTGATTGTTAAAAATGAGCACAAAAAAGAAGTGTGCCTGGGAAAATAAAGATAGGAAAAAACAGAAAATGGAAGAAAAAGAGTTAAATCAGGTGAAAGGCTTACAGAAAAGCATGTAAGCTAATAAATTCATCATAACATAAAATTTAGAGGAAAAGTCAGATAAAAATTTATTCCTATTTGTCTGAAAACAAATGTGGGAGAGTTAAGGGGTTATGGAAAACACTTCCCATATAGAATATTGTATTAGTTTGTCCATTCATTCTTTTATCTCTTTACCTATCATTTATTCATTAGTTTATTTTCCTGTCTCTTATTTCGTGAATCAACTACACAGATGCTTCTCAACCAAGGGTGGGGTTACAACCCAAGAAAGTCATCATAACCTGAAAAAATTGTAAGTCAAAAGTACATTGTCAACTTAAAGTATTTTTCACATTTGATAGGTTTATCCAGGCTTAACCCCATTGTAAGTTGAAGAGCATGCTGAATGCCTATCACTTTTTGCACCATTGTAAAGTTAGTCAAACCCATCATAAGTCAGGGACTATCTGTACTAAAAAGAAGTATTGATTTATAAAAAAAATTGTGCTTCATTGGAAAATTATACACTGCCTAGAGCATATCCTTCCAGGTCATCTGATTCTATAGGATTTATTTCACAACTTTCTAAGTTTTAGATAACTAATGGCAATGCAAAATAATTCTTACCTATAGACATGTAAATTTTGTCTATTGGAGGTTCAGTCATCCCCAATTGTGGACATCCACCCATTCATTTTAATATTCTTGATTTATAATATATCTGTTCTTTGGATTCTCCTTTGACTTGATTGTAGCATCTTAGTAGTTCACTTATTATTAAGTTAAATGAAATTTTTTTTAACAGATGTTCATTTATCACAGTATTAGGTTGGTGCAAACATAATTGCAAATTTTGCCATTACTTTTAAAAAGTTCAAATTTTTTTTTGCCATCACTCTTAATGGCAAAAACCTCAATTTCTTTTGCACTAACCTAATATATGACAATCATGATTTACTCATCTTATGAAAATTTTCTTTTAATAGTCCTCTTATTTTATAAATATTAGCTTTTCAGATTTTCTTTTGGCGACCAAAGGAGAGGTTAGTAGGGTGCGAATTTGTTATTTCAGTTGTAACCTCATGCTTTATTATTACTAAGGAGATACTGCTTTGGATTTATCCGTTGACAGTGTCTTTAACGTTCAAAATGTAAAGCAGTGGATTAGCATTAATTTATCAGAATACATATGGAAACAAGTGGGTTTCACAGTACAGAGACTTCATATCTTATTTCTTAAAGCCAGGAGACATCTTTCAACTAGACAATTCCCTGTGGTCCTCAATCTCTCTTCCACTCTTCGTGATTTCTTTAGTGTTACTATAATTTTAAACCAGCTGATAAAACCACTGAGTTAAATCCATCTACATACTATCAAACCACCTGATTGTCCCCTAACACTTTACCTACTGGGGTAGGATAGTATTATCCTTCCCAGTTTTCTCCTTTATCCTTTATTAATGAGGACAAAGCTCTGATTTTTTTTTTTTTTTTTATCTTGCCCAAATTCCTATTTAAAGGTTCTGGGAAGCCATGCCCTAAAAACCATAAATTCTCATCAGATGGATTTTATTTGACCCTATATATTGTGACTTACTTTCCAGTCTGACTCTGGCATAACTTTATGAGACAAGGAAAGAAATCAAAATATTTAACCCCTAAACATGTTTCTCTGCTATATCTTCATCCTTTGTGGGGAAAAAACCTACATCTGTAAAGACTCTCTAATAACATAATTAGATTTTTTTTTCTGGGCTCTCCCAGTCTTGGAGAGATTAACTAAACGTCTAGCACCTTTTAACTATCTGAAGAGGAAATATTTGCCATCTGTTGTCTCTAAGGGCAGCCACTGTAATACTTTAAAGGAACCTTGGTCTCTGCTATCTTTTATCTTAATCTGAACATTTCTTTCTATAGATCCCAGGTCTTTCGACAAACTCAACCAATTGTCAACCAGAAAATGTTTAAATTTACCAATAGCTGGAAAGTCCCTCCCCCACTACTCACCCCCACACCCCGCCTGCTTTGAGTTGTCTTGCCTTTCTGAACCAAACCAATGTATTTCTTGAATGTATTTGATTGATATTTCATGTCTCCCTAAAATATATACAATGAAGCTGTACCCTGACCACCTTGGGCACATATTCTTGGGACCTCCTGAAGACTGTCATGGGCCATGGTCACTCATATTTGGCTCAGAATAAACTCTTAAAATATTTTACACTTTGACTCTTTTCATTGACACTAAAAATCACATAACATTTAAAGCAACTCCTAGAGACATTCATATTTTTCTAAAATATTAAAAATCCATATTTACATTTAAATATGGCAATTGTAGTCTTTCACTTTACTGTATGCTACATGTAGACTCAATCACAGTTTTATAGTTACATTTGAGGAAGGGGGAATGCATATTTTGGTAATATGCCCTCTGTGCTGACTTCATTATAAAATTAATTTTGTCATAATGTCAGCAGAGTTAACAAAAGTAGAAAGGAGATTTAAAATAAAACAGAAAAAAAAGGAAGAAGAAGAAAAGTAAACATTCTGCAGCTCCATGAATAAATGAAGACAGATCCTCTCATCATTTTAAATCCAGAGGGGATTTCCTCCTGGTAATTTACAACTGCATCAAAGAATTAGTTGTTATTTTAAAAATTACCTTAGGCAGAGAAGCATAATACCTTAAATTAATATCATTAGAATTGCTATAACAGTGGAGCATTTTAGAGAAATCTTTATTAATTTATAATGAATAAGACCTTACTTGCTTGTGATCTGCAGAATCAAACATTGATTTCTGATTTAAAAATGTTATTTTGTTATTTCGTTTCAAAACTGCTAAAGAAAGGAGAACAAAAGTATATTCAGAAGTATATTCTGAATGTTGTATTATTGATTCAGTTCATAGATACTCCTGTACCTAACTGGCTTTCATTCTGTTCAATAATCCTGGAGCATCCTGGTCACGTTTTTCAAAACTGTACTGAAGGAATGCTAACCTGTCCATTAAGATAAAAGGCCCCAAATGTCATTCCTAACACAAAAGGATTAGGGTCTTTCTATGTAGCATCACAACTCCTCTCGGCTAAGCAAGGAAGCTGACAGTGAAGTGATGGATGACCCCAATGTCTATTATGCATGGCAACACAGTCCATAACCTCTGAGTCACAGCTTGAAATAACTTTTAACTGCATATATGAATTTTCTTAATAAGACTACTTCTCAGGATATCAGTTTAAAAACAAGTTCCCACATTTTAATTTCAGCACTCAGACTCCTATTTATGCATAATATGGCATTCTGATTTTTACCAAAGAGCAAATTCAGATTCAGGAGGTGAGAGAAGGTCAGTCAAAAAATCAGTGTGAAAATAAAAGGCCTACTTGAGAAGTACTTTAATAAATCTGTAGTTTTTTGTTTAACGTCTTCATATCTTAAATAGCTTAATATCTCATTTTAAGTGTTCTTACCACCAAAACACAAAAGAAAATCAAACAAACTGTATTAGTCTGTTTTTACATTGCTATAAAGAGCTACCTGAGACTGGGTTATTTATGAAAAAAAGAGGTTTAATTGACTCACAGTTCTGTATGCTTAACAGGAAGCATGATTGGGAGTCCTCAGGAAACTTACAATCATAGCACAAGGTGAAGGGGAAGTAAGCATTTCTTCACAGGGTGGCAGGAGAGAGAGAATGGCGAAGTTCCACACACTTTAAAAGCACCACACCTCATAAGAACCCACCCACTATCACGAAAACAGCATGGAGGAAATCCACCCCTATAATCCATTCACCTTCCACAGGACCCACGTTCAACACATGAGGATTACAATCCCACATGAGATTTGAGTGGGGACATAGAACCAAACTATATCAAAAACAAAACAAAAACCAAAAGGACACAAAGAAAATTTCAGACGTGTCAGACATGTCTTTTACTTTAATTGCGGTGGTAGTGTTCATGGTGTATGTATATGTAGGTACAAACTCATCAAATTGAATACATTATATATGCAGGTTTGTGTTTATCAATTATACCTCAATAAAGCTGTTAAAAATGTTGTCCTTAAAAATTAAAATATTTTAGCCAGATTCGTTTTCAAAAGGCCAATAATTCTGATATGTATCTCTTTTACAGTAACATGGCATGTTGAAACTGGTTTGAAGCTTGTGTTACTAAATTTTGTTCAGTTTTTCATTAAATTACAACAACAACAAAAATCTCAAGGAAGGATCATGAACCAGCTTTTCCACAGTTTGGCTAAAAAACCAGCTGATCCTGATAGCTTAAGCCCTAATCAGTGGGTGCTCAATAACCAAGAAAATTAATGAGACTTAAAATCGGAGAAGACTAGTCCAATAATTAAAAAAAAAAAAAAAACTGACTATTTCTAGAAAATGCCACCACCCTAATGCAATTGGTAGTAGTAGCAATCTGAAAGGTTATTTAGAAAGAAGTGGCATATCTAAATTGATTGACAATATATCACATTGATTTTTGGTTAATTTGTATACCTGGACCTAGAGGACAACCACCAGAAAGATTAAATGCTTCATAAGCTAGAAATAATAAACTAGAAAACTATTTGGAAATAAGAATTATGTCGCTAGTAAAAACCATGTGAATAAAAATACACCCACATGCACTGAAACCATGTATTTAAGATAAAAACAGTATATAAAAAATTTATAATTTATACTTGTCATAATAGCATACACTATTAAAATAAAAAGATAATTTTAATATGTTTCTAATTTGTAGGCTGTATTTCAAGAAATCAAACACTGTTTCACTGCTAAAGACAAGCATTATTTTGCTAATATGGGAAAATCACTAATGTAATTACATTCATGCATCATTATGATCCATAAAAATAATATACTTCTATGCTGAGGCAATTAGATCAAACTTCATAAATAAGAAATTTGGTAATGTAATAAATTGATCTTCTGGGAGATGCTGATTTTTCCTTGTATGCTTTATGGCTTTGGTCTGTGTTACAGGAATATTTTCATATTCCTCCTGAGATAGAGTAGAATGACAATGAGTAGAATAAAAAAAGAGAATACAACATTACATTGGCATTCTGTGTTGCATTTGTTAGTTGCCTAATATCGGGACACATATTGTTTTGACTTTTTCTACATTTATATATTTGTTTTATATTGCACAATACATGTTTGGACACCATGCTACACATTCTATTATTTAATATTAAAATGATCAACTCTGACAGTGACCAACAGATACATTCTTTAATCTTTCTCTCACCTTTGTTAATGCATGCAATTATACTAGTCAATATTTTCATGAAATGTGAACAGGACAATTGCAACATCATTCTACAAAGACCTCAGAGAAAAACTACCAAACCCAAGATATCAGTTAAAATTCAAATCTTTTGGTTTCCAGCTAAAATTTATAATTTACTTGTGTAAAAAATAAGAATAAAAATTCTCACTACATACAATGTGTAAGAATACAAAAGACTTTGATAGTTTGATGCATTACTGCTAGGTTTGGTAGCAGAGTAGACTTGTTATTTTGTGGATGTTTATTCCCAAGTGGGTTGGATGATTGCTTGTAAGTCATTTCATTCCTTGTAAAAGTCTTAGGCTGCTGAGCACCAGGCCTCACCTTCTGTTGGCCTCTTGCTTCTGCATACTTATTGACAGTAAGTTAGAAATCTTTTCTTTATACCACAAACTATATTAGTGGTATAAATAAAATAGGTTATTTTAAAGAATAACATAGGTTATTTTAAAGAATAACATAGGTTATTTTAAAGAATAAAATTTATAATAGAATTATAAAAATGCACAAAATGTGTTTAATATGTTTACTCCATATACTTGTAACTAAAGATAAAAATGCCACAGAAGATATAAATATGGAATATTATCTAGTTATCTGTAGTTACATTTTAATTCAATTTAAAGAAGAAAGCTTTAGTTTTAGAAACCTGGAAATGAGTTATAAGTTTCAAAATTTAAAATACTTTTATGGCCTTCAAATTCCATTTCCACAGCTCTGACCGCTCCCTTCCTGATTTTATCATTTCAATAATCTTTCACCTGCTCTACCTGCATATAAAATCCTAGCTCTCCATCTTTAGGCTGTTGCTGGAGTTATTTTATTAAAATCCAAATCATGTCTAATTTCTACTCTCTTTAAAAGGTTCGGTGGTTCTCAAATGCTGATATAATGAAAGCCAGATTTCTTAGTTGGCTTCAGAGCTTTAAGGAACTAGTTTCAACCTGCCTATTCACCTGTTGTGACTTTCAATAAAGCACCAACCACATCAGACCCTTTTCCTTCCTTAATAGACCATTATGCTCTTAGTCCTCAATACCCTTATACAAGCCATTACCTTCATCTGGAATAACCTCACCCAGCTTTTCCCTTCTCTAATTCGCTCATCTTCCTATGCCCGGTTCAAATGTGCCTCCACCCTGATGCCCCCTTCTTCTCTACAAAATGCAACAATAGTTCTTTACATATGGAATGCTAGGAGCATATGCCACATCCTTTAATTGTCACATCTAGTAATTGAGAAAAACAGAGTATTTTCTACTTGCATGAACTCTACAGTCTGGGAGAATTAGGAATAAACTCATGACTGCTCCCAAGAGGGTGACCTTGGGAACTTAATCTCTAATCTTAAATTTTCTTATCAGGAAAACCAAAGATAATATGAGAAACCATTTTATTGGGATTTTCTAAGTATTAAATTAGTTCATGAATGTAAAATATTTTGCATAGTGTCTAGTATAAATATCCATTTTTATTTATTTACAATTATTATCATCCCAGGAATAAAATAAGCCATTGACATGCCTATCCCCTGAATCACACCTGTAAGTATTGTTGACTCAAGGAACATAAATTATTCTGCACACATGATGTGCTCTGTTTTATAAAGTGTGATTCAAGAAATATTTATTGATTGAATCAATTAATCATTGAATGGCTTATAGAAGGCAAAGCATTTCTGATTTTTTCCCAAAAATAATTCAGTGTAATCATTTTTATATTATATAAATTATTTTATTAAAATAACCAACAATTTATAAAAACCTTGAATAAAATGCTTTTAGTATTTCTTGAATTTCACATAAAATAAAATATGTCATAGCATTTACAGTCTAGTAGGATGCAAATAAAATGCCTGGATTGCATTTGATCCATCAAAATAAAATAAATTCTTGAAATATTGACATCTATTAGATAAGTTCTGAATTTTAATTTTAGGTATCATATAATATGAATAATATATATGATTAATTTCAATACTAATAATGATAAAATTGTCATTTATTAAATACATTTTATTTTGCAAGAACTAACTCAAATAATCTTCATAATATTTGCCCAGGATTGTTATCTTTATGTTAAGGATATAAGTTAATTCAAATCATAAACTTAAAAATAATTAGATTAAAAATATAACAACACTTCTGCTTTGTCAGTCTGGCAAATGAAAAGTCTCACTATGAAAAAGCTTCTTATGCAAAACAATTAGTTTCTGGATAAAACTTACTTTTAAGACGTTTCTGGGCTGGCAGGAGCATAGAAAACTGCAGAGGCTTCTTCTGTGTAAAAACAGGCAAACAGAGCTGGAGCAAAAAGCCTTTAGTGTTAACGAAATGCTAACAGCCCCACCCAAGAGCAAATGCCAATGCCTGCACTGTATTTTGGATTCCTAGGCTTGGGCCAGGAGCAAGTTGTTAGAGCTGAACCTGATACTGCTTTAAATTTGAATCCTGTGAAAGAATTAAGAAATCCAAGGTTGGAAACATCTCCAGGTTTCTGACAAAAGCAATTGCATAGTCATTCTTAAGTAAGGGCCTCAGGATTACCACTGATAAAAACTAATGGCATCTGAGCTTAGAGCCAAAAATCACCAAGCACAGAAGAAAACTTCCATTATGAGTGAAAATCATCAAGAAAAAAAGGAGATTTAAATCTCTCAGAAGACTTCAGGAATTAGAAATACCCACAGCAGAATAGAATATAACTATGTATAGACTTTTTTAGTTTTCTGTTGACATATATATATATTTGTCATGTACAGCATGATGTTTTGAAATAAGTATATATTGTGGAATCAATAAATTGGAAAGTTGGGATCACAGAAATGAGCAATAGAGACTATCCAAAATGACTAGGCAAATTTGAAAGAGAATGAAATGAAATCTTAAGAAATAAGAAATAAGGCATTTGAAATTAAGAACAAAACAAAACAAGATGGGGTGCTTAGCTATCAGCTAAGACACAACTTAAAGGAAACTGATGAATGGAATATCGGGAAAAAAAATCTATAGTGTAACATTTAGATGAAGGAGGTTGAAAGTATTTTTTTTAAAGGTTCAAAGATAAGAAGGAAAATTATGAATGCCTAGCATTTGTCTAATGAGTGTCTTCAGAAAGTAAGATAGAATAAAGGCAAAGTTACATTTATAATTATAATGTTAAGAATTTTCTAGAACTGAAGGAAGATAAAAGTCTATAAATACTGAATGACAATGTATAACAAACAGGATAAACTAAAGCAAAAAGAAATGGAAACTCTGCAAAACTATAAGAAAAAAGTGGTTTGAAATTTAAAAAGAGAAAAAAGTTCATGTATAAAAGAATGAGTATTAAACTGACAGATTTCTCAACAAAATCAAAGGATGGTCAAAGAGTGAAATAATAAACTCATGAGAGAAAATAAATGCCAACCTAGAATTCTGTACTTAGCACATTTGTTTTTTCAACCTTCAACCTATGCCAGAAGTATTGTCATCTTAACAGTAAGTCATTCTGACCCACCAGTATAAAATCTTTTTTATTTAAGTCTCATTTAATTTTTAAACAATTTTAAAGTTTATTCCTGAGTATTTTAATCTTTTTGACACAATTGTATGTGGAATTATTTTCTTAATTTTATTTTGTTTGTTCATGGCTACTACACAGAAACACAATTCTTTCACACAACTGATCTGCAGATTTAAGTCAATCCCTCTCAACATCCCAGAAGACATTTTTTTGGGCAGCGATTGACAGGTTGATCCTAAAATTCATTTGGAAATATAAAAGAACCATAATAACAAAAACAATCTTTAAAAAAATCAAAGTTGAAAGATTAATACTTTTCAGTTTAGGAGCTTACTACAATGTTCAGTAATCAAAACAGAACAGTATTGGCATAAGAGTAGACATCGAGAATTATGAAATAGAATTGAGAGTCCAGAAATAAACCTTCACATTTATGGTCAACTGAATTTTGAATTTTGACAAGAGTACCAAGAAAATGAAGAAATAATAGTTTTTTCAACAAATTGTATTGAAACACCCGGGTATCCGCATGCAAAAAAATGAGGCTGGATTAATACCTCACACCACACAAAAAATATTAGGTGAGAATGCACCATATTCCTAAAAGTAAGGACTAATTCAATAAAGTAAAACATACAGAAGAAAATCTAGGAGTAAAATGTCATAACCTTGAATTATTATGGTTTCCTAGTTATGACATCAAAAGCACCAGCAACAAAAGAAAATAGAAGATAAATTTGATGCTATCAAAAATATTACACTTCAAAGAACACTATCAAGAAAGTGAAAAGTAACCCAGAAAGACAATATTTTAAAATTATATGTCTGACATGATACTTAGATTTAGAATATATAAAGAATTCCTACAACTCAACAATAAAAAGACAAATAACTGAATTTTAAAATTGAGAAAGGTTTTGAATAGACATTCCTCAAATGAAGATATACAAATGGTCAATAAGCACATGAAGAACTGCTCAACACCACTAGTCTTTAGGAAAATACAAATCGAAACCATGAGATATCAATCACACGTACTAGTTTAGCTAGAATAAAAAAGATAGACAATAACATGTTAACGAGGATGTAAAGAAATAGAATGCTTATACGTTGCCAGTGGCATTGTAAAATGGTATAGAGACTTGGGAAAACAGCCTGGAAGTTACTCAAAATGTTCAACACTGTTATATGACCCTGCAAGTCCACTCTTTTTTCTTTTTTTGAGACGGAGTCTCGCTCTGTCACCCAGGCTGTAGTGCAGTGGCGCCATCTGGGCTCACTGCAAGCTCCGCCTCCCGGGTTCACGCCATTCTCCTGCCTCAGCCTCCGGAGTAGCTGGGACTACAGGCGCCTGCCACAAGTCCACTCAAAATATATGCCCAAGTTAGTTGAAACATGTCCACACAAAAACTTGCACATGAATCTTCATAGCAGCATTATTTATAACAGCCATAAAGTGTAACTAACCCAAATGGCCACCAACAGATGACTGAATATAGAAATGTGATATAGCCACAAAATTGATTTTTTTTTTTTTTCTTTTTGAGACGGAGTCTCGCTCTGTCGCCCAGGGTGGAGCGCAGTGGCACAATTTCGGCTTACTGCTACCTCCGTCTCCTGCGTTCAAGCAACTCTCCTACCTCAGCCTCCCAAGTAGCTGAGATTACAGGCGCCTGCCACACACTGCCACCACATCCAGCTAAGTTTTGCATTTTTAGTAGAGATGGGGTGTCATCACTTTGGCCAGGCTGGTCTCGAACTCCTGACCACAGGCGATCCACCCACCTTGGCCTCCCAAAGTGCTGGGATTACAGGCATGACCCACCGAGCCCAACCAATGGAATATTATTTAACCATACAAAGGGGTGAAGCATTGATAGCAATACAGTGTGAATGCACCTTAAATATATATGTTAAGTCGAATATATAGAACATAACTTTTTAATACAGAGGCTAAAATACAGTGTGAAACTTAGGGTAATAATTTTGGTGTAATATTTTGGCCAAAACAGATTTTAAAAGGACCGATAGCTTCTTGATTGGGTCACAAAGCTGCCTTAGGTTTTTAATGTACAGAATTGACCACTAAGTAATGAAGTTACTTCATTGTGATATAAAATTCATGATAGAAAGTGAAAAGTTGTCCCCTTTGTGGGAAAGTTAGCATGAATGCCAAATAATGTACAAGAAGATCTATATTCAATATTCAAACACTTATCCTTCTGAGCCAAGAAACTCAAACAAAAAGATATACTCCGATGTGAGTATTTGTAACCTAATTATCACTTTATCTCTTTTATGATTTAGTAGTTCTGGTTAAAAAATGTTTTCTGTTAAACGACTCTGCATTATAACATTACATTTTCAGTCTGACTTAGGGATGGGATATTTATTATATTTAAGAGATATAAGCCAGATTTGTTTAAAAAAAAAAAAACAGGAAAACATCTCTTAAGTCATATTGACTGAAACCAAAATTTTTTTAAATTTCCACATATGAATTTATACCTTAATTCTATAAAAATTGTTGTGTGTTAGCCATTCAGAAAAATGTACCAGCGCACAGTCAGTAATATAATCTCTGCCACCATAACCTAGAGAACACATACCAGTCAAACAAGGCATAATATCTAACTGAAAATAGCAACTCGATGCTGGCATTTTGCAATTCCGGATGGTGTCTGCGGATCCCGATTTTAGTGGAGAATTGTCAGTTTTCATGTGAGAGGCTCTTGAATGATTGCATCAATATTTCATTTCTAACTATTCACCATATAACCTTTGAAAAAAAGTAGTTATATATTCTGCAATGAAAAATGAATGGTTAACAGGATTCATTTAGTTCTTTGAGTGACTCTATGCAATATTTCTTTTGAGAAAATTAAATAATATATTTATTTTCTATAAAAACCTATTAATTAGTAGAGAAGTTTTCTTTCTCAGAGCTAAAATATCAAAGGCAGTATAAGATTATGTAATTCATAAATACAAAAATATCAATAAAATTTATAGAAAATCTTAAGTAATTATTACATAATCTTAAGTATTATTACATAAGCTATGGTGAATCTGATGATGGAGACAGGAAACTTGAGAAATATTCAAAGTCATGGAAATCTTCAATTCAGTGGTTAAATTTATAATGCATTCTGCCTACACTATGTAACATTAATAAATCTATTATTAAAATGTTAAGCCAAATTTGCAGTGTTTGTTGAGACAAGAATAGAAAAAGCAGGATAGAATGTCATTTAACATGCACTGTTTTGTAAAGATCAGTACAGGCCCCTTACATTGGAATGGGTGCTTTGGTTCCACACTAGACTTTCTGACTCCAAATATTTGGGCATAGTAACCAAAGAAAACTTCAACAAACTTCCCTGGTGATTATTTTGAATCCTTATATTTGAGAGTAATGGGTATAGGGAGATATTCCTTCATTGCTTTAAAGAATTAAAGCAATATTCTTTCATAGTTGGTATTCCTTCATAGTTGATATTCCTTCACTGTTTTAAGGAATCTTTATGCACAGTTAGCTATCAAACCATGAAAGTCAGTACCTTATAATGCAAAAGAATAAAATGAAAGATTTTATTGACCTTGGACAAATCCCTTTCCTTCTTTAGGCTTTAGTTCCCTCAACTATTGAATGAGGCATTAAGCTAGGTGACTTCTGGTGAGCCTTTCCATTTTATCATTCTACTGAAATCTGGTGCTAAAAGGTATGTAAGCTTGTCATATGTTATGTTCAAGGGATACAAAGCTTCTATCACGCATTTAGGCATATTCAATTCATAATCTTATTTCAAATGAAAATTTAATAAGCCCTAAATTTATAGAAATCAGAAAATGACATATGTAAAGATATATGAAAGGAAATAGCACTGTCATTAATCAGTACAGAGATTTCACTTCTGCTCCCTCTAGAATAATGTAGTCTGGTTGCTTCTCCAGAAATATTGCACCTGAACTTTGGAGCAGTCACTAAGAAATGGTAAAATTTCTTCATTAAGGATCACTGCTTGCTGTGGGCTCTTTCTCTCTAGAAGCAGTTATCTGAAAACACTGGATTAATTTTTTACTCAAAATCTATTAAAAAATAACTTTATGTTAAAGCATCCACTTAAAACTTATTGCATGCTATGAACAGGATGACTTGGAAATAAAAATATACAAATATTAAAACAAACAAAAAACACTCCTACATAATTTCTCCGACTATGTCATTAGATTTCACCTTGCACTGATGAAGAAAGTGATGCTTTATGCAGTTACCACAAGAAATTGCTCAAAAACATGAAACAACTGGTATGGCCTAGGCAATACATGACCAGAATGACACTTGCCTTGTTACATAATTCATAAGCAAAGAAGATTCCTTCTACAGCTGAGATCTATAATAACTCAAATCTCTCCTTTGGTTTAAAAGGCTTGCTGAAATTTACACACATGGAACCAAAGCACTACTAAAGTAACTACTTTGGTCTCTGTATGGAAACTGGATCATTCACTCATTAAAATTTCCTGCTTTTTTCATAAAGAGACCTTTGAGAGTCTTTGCTATGTATTGGAGACCAATAGTATTTCTTGCCATTTCACTTGTTTCCGTTTATATGATAATATTAAATTCCCACTTCTAGGCTTGTGAGAGCATATTCTGAATTCCAATGTATTGATTCAGGTTTACAATTTCCCAAACAGCCTTTGTGGAGCTCTGGAAATATTCCACTCACAACTCTGAGCTCTCTATTTCCGTATTTGTTTTCTTTTACTGGATTTCAACATTACACAGGTGTGCCAGGAAAGAATAATAATGCCCTAATCTATTTTCATTTTGACAATATAGACTGGGTATATTTTTTCCTCTTTGATTGTAGATTTGTAAATTTTCATCTTGAAAACATTAAATTGATTAGTGTCATGTGGGTCTGTCATTTAGAAGCCTCTGATCTTTCTCTTTCTCTCCATGTATTTCTCACTGACCCATTGGAACTACTTTATCAAATTTCTAAACTTTTTCAAATTTCTTTTTTTAATTTATTTTTATTTTTATTTTTTATTTTTATTTTTGGAGATGGAGTCTCACTCTGTTTCCCAGGGTGGAGTGTGGTGGCGCAATCTCAGCTCACTGCAACCTCTGCCTCCCGGGTTCAAGCTATTCTCCTGCTTCAGCCTCCTGAATAGCTGGGATCACAGGCGCCTGCCACCACACCAGGCTAATTTTTGAATTTTTAGTACAGATGGAGTTATACCATGTTGGCCAGGCTGGTCTCGAACTCCTGACTTCGTGATCCACCCTCCTCAGCCTCCCAAAGTGTTGGGATTACAGGCATGAGCCACTGCACCCAGCCACTTTTTGTAATTTCTTTTGATTTTTTTTAGTACTCTTCACTTTTTTGTTCTTCCCTTATGTTGAATAATTATCAATGACTCATAATTCAACTCTAAACAATAAAACTAATAAAAACGAACAAATAAGTCCTTTATATATGTCAAAGATCAAAAGACAAGACTTGCAGTGAAAGCATCTTGTATTAGGAAACTACGTAATAGCTCTTATAACTAACACATCTTAAAATCTTAGTACCTTTCATAATAAACATGTATCTCTTTCTCATACAACCATGCCAAGAAAGGGTTCTTCATCAGGGTATGGGAAAGTTTTTTTTTCATAAGCTATCAGACATCAAACTAAGAGATTCACTTTTTGCCAGACAGCACATAGAGGAAGAGATGGTGGAGAAAGCACATCTGCCTCTTGTTCATTTTGAGACGGTGATATATGTCCCTTCTCTTATTCCATTGGTGAAGACTAGTCAACTGGCTCGATCTAGCTGCAAAGGAGTCTGGGAATTATACTTCCTCTCTAGACAGATGAGTCTTAGCAGCAATGAATGATGCTATGGAAAAGAAGCATGAATCTTTGGTAGACAGATACTTTTCCTATTTGGCAGAAATGAATGGGAGATTCATAGCAAATGCATCAATTCACATTTCATTTCCACTATTCTAAGGTATATTTAATCACATTCACCTTTTTGAAGTCAAACACTTATTCTCCATTGTAAAGAGGGATGTGCTATTCAAAATTCATATAACTCAGAGCATTAGTTTTATTTTGAATATTTTATACCTCTCAAAATTTAGAAATATGGTAAGATATATTTAGACATTTTGGAAACACTGAGTATTGTGGGGCTTTATTATTTTACTTATGAGCATTAATTAACTACCTAAATGTATATTACACTGTGTGATCTTTTCATTATGGTATGGTGAAACAGAAAAATTAGTCTGTTTACTGTGTGAAGATTTTACCCCTTTTTGTTTCATTTACTCAATCATAAAATGACACTAATAATGGCTCATCCAACACAGTTGTGCTGATACTATAGTACACAGCTTCAAAGTTTACATTATGGTTTCTTGCATAAGAAAAAATGTCCCATAAGTTTATGTCCTATTTAAAAGCTTACATTTTAAACAACAAAAAGAAAGAAAGCTATAAAGGAAAAGAGAGAGAAAAAGAAAAGAGAAGTAAAACAAATAAGTTAACTGCAATCTTGAGCAGAGAGCTTCTATTGTACATTATGGCCCTTGAGATGAGGAACCTTTGTCATTCATTTGCACCTTGGATTCTGCTGCAGTGCCTCAATAGTGCCACAATACTTAATAAGGAATTGTGAACTGTTTATTGAATTATATTATTTATATCATATTCACAATGAGAAAATGTATAATAAGAATGCTGGTCAAGTGTATAATTTATGTGTTTTTTAATACTCATAAAGTATTGTAGAGAGTTTTGCTGCCTGATCAAGTATATCTTCTGAGAGAAGATCGTAGTTCAGAAATGATTTTTTTTTTTAATAGGGTCTCCCTCTGTCACCCAGGCTGGAGTGCAGTGGTGCAATTACAGCTCAGCCGTGACCTTCCAGGCTCAAGTGATTCTGCCACCTCAGCCTCCTAAGTAGCTGGGGCACAGGTGTGCACCACCATGTCTGGTTAATTTTTTTGTATGAAACATGGGGTTTCATCATATTGCCCAGGCTGATCTTGAACTCCTGGGCTCAAGTTATCCACCCTCCTTGATCTCCCAAAGTGCTGAGATTACAGTGGCTTGAGCCACTGTGCCCAGAAATTCTTTAAGCTATACAAATAATTCTACAAATTTACATTCAGATTACAACATAAACATTTCTATAAATACATTTCAGCAGAGCCAGGAAGCAATTAATAAAGTTATAAGCAAAACTGGTTTTTGTACTCTTTGATCATCTTAGGCAAATTTGATGTTGAATGTAAAATTTCTCAAATATAAAGTTACTTTGTATTGAGGAAACAATCTGATCACTATCATAAGCCCTGTTACTTATATGCAATTAAGTCTTTCAATCTTGCAAATGATGGATAATCTTAAATATTTCATAATTTAAAAGTTGTTCATATATAAGGTTTAGTGAACTGCAGAAATCACGAGCATATTCTTGTGTGAATGTTACTGCATTCTTCCCTAAAAATAGGAATATTTCCTTTTTATTTAGAGTAAAATAAAGTGGAATTTTACAATATATTGCATTAATTTTATAAAGGTGGACAGAAACTTTAGTTACTTTGCATTAAAAACATTTTCTTAGGAATATATTTAAAGGTATAATCCATATAATATTTACATATTCAGTTTTCCAAGGTAACCATTGTTCACTCAAAATTTTCTTTCAAATATTAGAAATATAATTATTATATTCTTTCAGTTGCAACCAAATGAGTGCTTTTTCTTTTGGAAATACACTTTTTATCATTCTGTAAGAAAACCTGATGAATAAAATTTTTTTCCAATTAATTTAAATTCTCTGTCAAGATTATGCTTTCTTTTGCACACACATACACACACAGAGAGACAAGCACAAATGCATTTATTGTTTTATGTAAAATAATTATATTATCAGACTAATACAATGAATATAGTTAGTTACACCCCTCCCTATTATACCCGAATCACCCAAACAATTGCTTTTGCACAAAAACACAGAGCCTGTTTAACAAACACATAGGCAGAATAGTGTATGTTTTAACATCTCTGTACGTATTTTTTTCTCTTCAGATTTACCAGGATATGTGATTCACTAGCTATAGATTTCAGGACTATTGACATTGCTTTAGAGATTTTCTGAGAAAGACATTTAGTCTTCAAGTGTTAAATGCAAACATTTAACACAGAAAGATGAAGTATCATCCTGAGAAAAGCAAAAAAACTCATCTATCTTTATTTATATAAGATTCTGATATTTTCTTATGATAAGCAACTACAAGCCTCAAGGTTTCATTAGATAAGTAATTTATATTCAATGATAAGGATGTTACATTTTAATACTATTCTCAATTATAGCTCTATCAATTTAGATGACAGTTAGTAATGTGTCATTTAAAATTAATGGCTTTGTCAGTGTTTCTCAATTATTCTGAGATTAATATTTCCCAAGGTAATAGTAGGAGGAGAAAAATATATTTTGAGACATTTTATGGGTACAGCTGAAAGCAAATTATGTCAAACAGGATTTGGATAGACATTTAATGTCTCCTTTCTATGTTAAGAACATGGCGTCAGGCCGGGCGCGGTGGCTAATGCCTGTAATCGCAGCACTTTGGGAGGCTGTGGTGGGCGGATCACTTGTGGCCAGGAGTTCAAGACAAGCCTGGCCAACATGGCAAAACCCCGTCTCTACTAAAAATACAAAAATTAGCAATTTAATAGTGAACCCACCTGTAATCTCAGCTACTTGGGAGGCTGAGGCAGGAGAATCGCTTGAACCTGGGAGGCAGAGGTTTCAGTGAGCCGAGATCACACCACTGCATTCCAGCCTGGGCAACAGAGTGAGACTTTGTCTCAAAAACAAAACAAAACAAACAAACAAACAAACAAAACATGCTGTCTCCAGTTAGTCAATGTTGAGATAAATTAATAAAAATTAACATAAACTTTTAGAAAAGAAAAATATATTCACAATTATACAATTATAATGAGTTTGAAATTGAAATTGTCAGTGGAAAGAAGAAATAACGATTGTTGTGAGTTAGTTTTAAATATATTATGTATACCAGATTTTCTTCACACAAGAAAAGATGCACTGTACAAATATTGATGACTAAGAAAATAAGTGCATGGAAAGTTTTTATTTAAGAGAAGATGGCAAAACAGGAAATGCTTCCCTCACTGAACAATCAAGAGATGCCACAAAACAAAAAGATGTTTTATGAATAATTTCTCAAACTATGAGAAAGGCTTGTGGAGGCAGAAATGTGCAAGAAGTAGAGAGGGAAATGGCAAAGAAAATACCTGAGTGACACTGAAGGAAGATAGGTATTGAAGGAGTTTCCACATATTCTTGGAATCATTTTTAGGATCATTGCTTTCACTATACCATCTTAGTGCAAAAAGCTGAAAGTTAATGTCAATTACCTCTGCCAAAAAAATTAGAAATAAGTAAAGAAAATCAAAGAATGAGACAAATATGTAGAGATATGGGTGACAAAAGTAGACATAGTAGAGCACCAGAAAAGGATAAAATGATATGGTGAAAGTAACAATTGTGATAACAAATAATAAGCAAGAATTTTCCAAATTAAAGACAAATTGAATTATGCCAAATTGAATAATGCCAAGCATGACGGAGAGAACAGAAAAAAAAAGCAAAAATGAAAATAATGACCAAACCACATACATTTTATTAAAACCTATATCAAAGAAAAGTAAAAATTCTAAATTCCTAAGTAGAAAAAGCAGATCACTTAACAAGAAAGAGAAAGTAAATCTGACATCAGACTTTTAAACGACAACACTGGGTAAAAGAAGACAATGGATTTTTGGCTTTAGAGTTGAAGAAAAATAACCTTGATTTCAAACTTAGAATTTTATATGTAGCTAAATATTATTAAATAAGAGGTTATATAATCTTAGGTTCTGAAAAACCTCAGAAATATTATTACATAACAATTTTGTTTGAATGCAAAAGACAAGAATTATTCTATGAGGAAGAGTATTTAAACTGAGGCATATTAAAATATATGGGAATGGAAGATGAATATAAAATTAGTCAGATTTTCCATTATCTAACTGACAAACTATATATATATATGTGTGTGTGTGTGTATATATGTATGTGTATATATGTGTGTGTGTATATATATACACATACATATATATATATATATATTTTTTTTTTTTTTTTTTTTTTTTTTTTTTTTTGAGACGGAGTCTCGCTCTGTCGCCCAGGCTGGAGTGCAGTGGCGCGATCTCCACTCACTACAAGCTCCGCCTCCGGGGTTCACGCCATTCTCCTGCCTCAACCTCCCGAGTATCTGGGACTATAGGCACCTGCCACCATGCCTGGCTAATTTTTTGTATTTTTGGTAGAGACAGGGTTTCACCGTGTTAGCCAGGATGGTCTGGATCTCCCAACTTCGTGATCCACCCGCCTCGGCCTCCCAAAGTGCTGGGATTACAGGTGTGAGCCACCGCGCCCAGCTACAAAATATTATACTTAACAATCTACAAATATCATTTTAGGTAATACCAACATGGCAGGTGTGGGACAGGAATATTAATAAGGGTGGGGACTAATGAGAAAAGGGAGATAAAATTATAGGTATTTGCCCTGAGTGCAGATGGAGGTAGAGAAGATGGAGTGGGATAGTTAAATTTAAAACATTTTAAAGTAAAAAACAGAAATAACTGTGAGTTATGATAATTTAAGAATAACTATAATGTGTCTAAAAACATAATATATAGCTCTTAAATGAGAAAAATATTTGATTGATCTAATGAAAGGCAGGCATGCAAGTGGTGAACCCTTGCTTCTGGAGACAGCCACAAAACATTCCTTCTGCCATAAAAGCAAAATGAGGGAAAACCTCTTTGATACTGCAGAAAAGTGGGAAACCTTTTCATGTTCAACATTTTGCACTGATATAAAGAAGTTTGCTATTTCTGAAAGAGGGACAAAAAATACCCTAATGCACAAATGCCATCCCAACTTCCATTCACCAAAATATAGGGGAATGTTTGGCTACCAAGTCTGGGAGGAACAGTCATTCTGAGAAAACCCTGCCCTTGATGCTAAAGTACACAAGTTTTTCATGTGACTCAACCTTAGGAGAAATTAAAAACACCTTTTAACTTCACCACAAGCCTTGCACTGCACAATAAGCAGCAGCAGTCTGTTGTTGTGGGAGACAAATGCGGAGAGAGACTGCCATCTATGGCACAGTCAGGGAGAGCAATTGGAAGCCTTTTGGTGGCAGAGTAAAACCACTTAGAAAAACTCTGTAATATCCAAGGCCTCAAGCCTTACATAAGCACCTGTACTCCATCTGTGGAGAAATCTGAAGTCTGTTGTTCACTGTAGGAAACTATAACAACAATAAAACTATCCATAATTCAAGTACTGCCAAGGTTGATTCAACCATCCACACTAATTATCTAACAGAAAAAGTGCCATTTCTATTTATGAGGAAAAATACTATTCACTTGTTTCCACTTTTTTTTTACACAAAATATCCAAAAGTCAGAAAGATTTATAAGATGAACAGAAGAGCAAGAAAAAAGATATCAGAACAGACACAGAGACTGTCCAGATATCAGCATCTAAGTAACTGTGATTAATACATTTAGTGTAAAATGTGAGCAAAATAAATCAATAAACAGGAAACTTAAGTAGAGAAAAGGAAACACACACACACAAAAAATAAACCATTTTAACTGATGCTCAAAAAATATAATATCAGAGATGAAGAAATTCCTGCCATGGGATTTTTCTGTAGATTTGGTCTAGCAGAAGAAAAAAATCAAAGAACTTGAACTTAGGGCAATAGAAACCATCCATGTCAAAGCACAAAGTAGAAGGGAAAAAAGAAAAGAGAATAGCAGGAACAACACAGAACGTTCAAGACCTGTGGGACACAGGCAAGTGAGCTAACACGTGTAATTCAAATTTCAAAAGTAGAAAATAATGAGAACAATGAAGAAGTATTTGACTATATAACAGTCACACTTTTTCAAAAATTAACAAAACACAGCAAAAACTACAAATTCAAGATGCTCAGAGATGACCCGAGTAAAAGTACACAGAAAAAAACACACACATTACCATCAAACTTCTGAAAACCAAATAAAGAGGTAAGTTTGAAGGTGGCCAGAGGAAAAATGTAATATTGTTTATAGAAGCAAAAAGATAAGAACAATGAGAGGCTTGTGTGCAGAATTATCCAAGTCAGTGACAACAGCCAGCCAATTTTAAAGTAGGAAGAAAATAAAAATAAAACATGGCCTGCAAATATCTACATCCAGTGAAAATGTCCTCCAAAGTGAGTGTGAAATAAAAATATTTCTATATTTAAAAGCAGAATAATTAATGGCTGAAAGCTTGCCCTAGAAGCATGTTAACTTTTTATAGGAAGAATGAAAATGACATCAAATGAAAATTTGAATATACACAAAAAATTGGAAACTGCCAGAAATGATAACAATATTGATAAAAATAAAAGTCAATTTTTACATTTTTAATTTATTTGCAGCCAATAAATATAAATGTTTTGTGCAGCTTCTAATAACTGTAGAAATACAATAATACAAAGGCTAGAGGGAAAATAGACAATCCTTTTGTAAGATTCTTATTCTATACATGAAGTATATGTACACGAAGGGACAAAAATTCAACCAGATAACAAACGGGCAATTTAACATTACCTAATGATGAAAGGGCTAATTTCTCAAGAAGAAACAGTAATCTTTGCACCTAAGAACAGAAGTTCCAAAACATAAAGCAAAACAGATAGAAATAAAAGGACAAATAGATGACTCTACAGTAACTGATAGAAAGTAGACAAAAAGTTCGTTAAAGGTAAAGAAACACTATAAAATCAATTTGCCCTTCTATAGACAACTCTGCCCCAAACAGTAGAATTTATGTTCTTTTCAATAGCTTTAAAATTATTGAAATAATGCAGAGTATGTTATTTTACCACAAAAAGTAAAACTAACAATTGATAGTATTTCAATTAGGTCAATTTTGTTAATCATATTTCTAAAATCTTCCACATTAGAACAGACTGCTTCTTCTATTAGTTGCTAAAATGTGTCATAAACATTTCACATTATAGGAGTGATTTTGTCTATTTTTCTCTTTGTGTCTATTATATCCTGCTTTATGTATTTCAAGATCATGTTAGCAGGTGAAAACAAATTTAGGACTATAATATTTCCTGATGGATTGATTTCATTTTGAGGAAATATTCCTCTTTATCTTCAATAATGCTTTCTTATCTTAAAGACTGCATAGTAACTATACAAGTACAAAACTAATTAATTTTTGCATAGCATAACCTTTTCTGTTCTTTTACTTTCAATAGTTTTGTGTCTTTATGTGTAAAGTCTATCTTTCGTAAACAGCAATCTTGTTTCTCTTTAATTTCAAAATGTTGGTCTTTTAATTTAATAATTATTAGATTTTTAAATGTACTGTCTTATGTTTTTCATCACACTGTTTTATGCTCTTTTTTCTTTCTTGCTTTCTTTTAGCAAAACTGTAAGTTTCTCTTTTTTTTTTTCTTGTGTTAGTTTGTCAGTATTACATGCTTTTATTATTCTTTTGGTCACTAGTCTAATGATTAAAATCTGCATTCATGATTTACTAAATGATAAGACATTTTCCACTTCTTAGATATTGCAAGATCATAAAACACTGTTTGTTTATGTGCTATTACTTTTACTATTATGTGTGTGGATTTTACTCCTTTATGTATTTTAAAGCCTAAAGACATTATTTTTTCTTTCAGCTCTTTTAGTTTTTCCCAATTGATACCTAATGCATAATCAGCATTAAGTGCTTGGTAGTCTAAATCTTTGATTTGAACGTTTTCTTCATAGCTGAATATACCTCTTGTGAATGAATGTCCATAATTACATGTTATTTTATACTTCTAGGTTAAACTTGGGGCCAATAGAAGTAGTTCTATTTTTCCAATTCATATTTTTAACAAGAGATACACATATTCCACCAAGCCCATTATCCATTAGTAAAATTTTATTGTGAGATATTCATTGGAAGATACATATAAAGCCATTAAATTAATGAAAAGAAAAAATATCAAATTGTAAACAACTTAGAAAAACAAGCTATTAAAATTAACCAATAATTTATAACACTTTTATATGATGAGAGAGAATTCCTACATACAGCTAACCAAGAATCCGCTTTAACTATATATCACTGATATATTTTCAAAAACTATTCATCTATAGCTAATATCTCTCTTAATTTTGTAATTCATCCTATTATGACATTAATTTTTCTTTCTTATCTAGTTTGGGGTTTCTGGACATACAGGCAATTAGGAATAGTTTAAAAATATCTTAATGCTGTAATGCAAGTTGTACAGAAAATCTGATACTATGAAATAATATCAAAAGTTGGAATGATTGTGGGAAATTTATTTTAATATAATCTTACTGAGAAATCATCGGGGGAAACCCCACCCCCGATATTCAACATGGGTTCTTTTCTTTTTCCCTAAGTGTCAGCTGGTCTGACAAATAAAGGGGAAGAGTACAAGAGAGAGAACTTTTAAAGCTGGGTGTCCAGGGGAGACATCACATGTTGGCAGGTTCCATGAGCTCCCTGAGCCATAAAACCAGCAAGTTTTTATTAGCAATTTTCAAAAGGGGAGGGAGTACATGAATAGAGTGTGGGTCACAGAGATCACATGCTTCACAAGGTAATAAATCATATCACAAAGCAAATGGAGGCAGGGCGAGATCACAGGACCACAAGATGGGGCGAAATTAAAATTGCTGATGAAGTTTCGGTTACACATTGTCATTGATAACATCTTATCAGGAGACAGGGTTTGAGAGCAGACAACCTGTCTGACCAAAATTTATTAGGCAGGAATTTCCTCGTCCTAATAAGCCTGGGAGCACTACAGGAGACTGGGGCTTATTTCATCCCTTTAGCTTTGACCGTAAAAGACAACCATCTCCAAGGGGGCCATTCATAGACCTACCCTCAGGGATGCATTCTCTTTCTCAGGGATGTTCCTTGCTGAGAAAAATAATTCAGTGATATTTCTCCTATTTGCTCTTGAAAGAAGAGAAATATGGCTCTGTTCCGCCTGGCTCACCAGCAGTCAGAGTTTAAGGTTATCTCTCTGGTTCCCTGAACATTGCTGCCATCCTGTTCTCTTTTCAAGGTGCCCAGATTTCATATTGTTCAAACACACATGATCTACAAACAATTTGTGCAGTTAGCGCAATCATCACAGGGTCCTGAGGCCACATATATCCTCCTCAGTTTACGAACATGACGGGATTAAGAGATTAAAGTAAAGACAGGCATAGGAAATCACAAGAGGTATTGATTGGGGAAGTGATAAGTGTCCATGAAATCTTCACAATTTATGTTCAGAGATTGCAGTAAAGACAGGCATAAGAAATTATAAAAGTATTAATTTGGGGAACTAACAAACGCCCATGAAATCTTCACAATTTATGTTCTTCTGCCATGGCTTCAGCCAGTCCCTCTGTTCGGGGTCCCTGACTTCCCACAACAGGAATGTTGAAGACTCTGACTAACCACAGGTATATTCAAGCAAATCCACTGTCAGAAGTAACTGCAGGAGATACTGACAATGAATTATAAAAATCAGATGTCAGAATACACTTACTGTAATTATTGATGTCAATGGGATAGCTATTGACTTTATTAATAGTACAATGATATATGACAACTGTAGTTTTAATTTCATTAAAGAGTTGAAAATTCATTGTAGCTTTGTAGCTACTTGTGAGCTATCTACATATATTCTGCTTTTCTTTTTTCTCCTTCAAGTATAAATTTAGTTAATCCATATTTGTGAATTGGCATGCTCTTTGAGTCATGATTTTTAATTTACCAAATATTTCTTAATTTCAAAAAAATGTTAAACCCCCTCTTCAACAGCAAAAATCTAAAAGACATTGTGATCCAAAGGCATAGGAATGGGTCACTGGAATGTTTAAAATGAAAAAAGGGATTGAGTTTGTTATTAATCTGGTCCCACCCCTTGAGCAACTGAATCTCAATCCTTTTGGGGACTATCTGAAAAAGTTTCATGGACTTTCCACTAAAATTATCTTCCTGAGAGACAGAAGAGTAAAGTATTTATCATTAGGTTCCTGTGAATTCCCAGTTTTTCAAGGTTTGTCCTATGGGCAGCTAACTCCATTACACTTCTGTTTTCATGCATGTGTCAGAACAGGCTTCCTTTCAGTGGCAGAAGAGAGACCCTAGGTAGAAAGTCAAAAGCAGACGGTTCATCCGAGCTAGAATCTGCCGAATGTTTTCTACACATAGCTAGTTGCTAAAGCTGTAGTGAAAAGGTGGGTTGAGAGAATATGAGAAAGGTCACAACAAGTCTCTGAGCCTTCTCCACCTCCATAAAATTATAATGTACATTTCTACCTTTATTGTATTAATATGAAAGGCACATTAATAAATTATTTCATGTGAAATCATAACTACATTTCTCAAACTTTACTTGAGCATGATGATAATATAGAGCAGGGTATAACTTACTGAGAATTTAAGATATTCATACCGATGACTAACAAGACATTTGTATCTAAATTCTTTGTATGTTTTAAGATTTATATTGGTGTCCATTTCTTCAAAAATGAGAAAGAATTATTGCTTATACTCTAGAAAAAAATTAGATAACATAGATTTTACCTAACTAACGCTTATTTTTTAAAGCATGTGTTTTATACTTAATGGAATTTAGATCTATAGTAAACAATTTTGATTCATAATTGTTGGTCCACTGACACCTGTTACCATGCCATAAGTAAACCTGCATGATTTGATCATTTTTTGAATATATCATTTCTATTGAAATATTATAATTTAAAGCAAGTTATATAGAGCATTTTAATTAAAATTTTTAATTTACTTTTTCCATTCATTCAAAAATCATACTTTAATATTTATTACCTTACATTTCTAAATTCAAAATTATTGCCTTTATTTCCACTTGTTGAAACTATTTTATCTTAATTTGTATTTACTTGATTTTTAAAAGTTTTCTTTTTTTTTTTTACTTTTATTTTAAGTACAGGGGTACCTTTTCAGATTTGTTATGTAGGCAAATTATGTGTTAAGGGGGTTTGGTGTACAGGTTATTTTATCAACCAGGAAATAGGCATAGATTTATTTAATTCGTAGAAAAATGGCATTACAGATTCTGGATATTAGACTCTTGACATATGTATAGTTTGCAAATATTTTCTCACGTTCTGTAGGTTGTCTGTTCACTGTGTTGGTAATTTCTTTAGTAGTGCAGAAGCACTTCAGTTTAATAAGGTCCCATTTGTCAATTTTTGTTTTGTTGCAATTGCTTTTGACAGCTTTACTATGAAATCTTTACCAGGGCCTATGTCCATAATGACATTTCCTATATTTCCTTCAAGAGTTCTCATAGTTTTTGGCTTTACATTTAAGTCTTTAATCCATCTTGAGTGTACTTTTGTATATGGCGCCAAGAAGTAGTCCAGTTTCAATCTTCCGCATATGGCTAGCCAGTTATCCCAGCACCACTTATTGAATATGGAGTCTTTTCCCCATTACTTGCTTTTATCAACTTTGTCAAAGATCAGATGGTTGTGGGTGTGCAATATTATTTCTGAGTTCTCTATTCTGTTCCATTGGTCTATATGTCTGTTTTTGTATCAGAAACTACTGTTTTGGTTACTATAGGCTTATAGTATAGTCTCAAGTTAGGTAACATGATGCCTCCAGGTTTTTTTTTCCTTAGGATTGCCTTGGCTATTGAGGCTCTTTGTTGATTCAACATGAATTTTAGGACAGTTTTCTTTAATTCTTTGAAAAATGGCGTTTGTGGTTTGATAGGAATAGCATTGAGTTTGTAAATTTCTTTGAGCAGTATGATCATTTTAACAATATTGATTCTCCCTATTCATGAGCATGGAATATTTTTCCATTTGTTTGTGTCATCTCTGATTTCTTTGAGCAGTGTTTTGTAATTGTCATTGTAGAGACCTTGCAGCTCTCCAGTAAGCTATATTCCCAGGAATTTTTTGGTGGCTATTATGAATGAAATAATCTTCTTAATTTGGCACTCAGCATGGACATTGTTGGTGTATAGAAATGCTACTGAAGTTTATACCATGAATTCACATCCTTAAACTTTGCTGAAGTTGTTTATCAGACCTAAGAGTTTTTAAACGGAGGCTGTGGGGTTTTCCAGGTATAAAATCATATTGTCTGCAATCAGAGACTGTTGGATTTCCTCTCTTCTAATTTGGATGTGTTCTATTTTTTTCTCTTGCCTGATTTCTCTGGATAGGGCTTCCAGTACTATGTTGAATAGGAGTGGTAAGAGTGGGCATCCATATCTTGTTTCATTTCTCAAGGAGAGTGCTGCCAGCTTTTGTCCATTCTGTATGATGTTGGCTGTGGGTTTGTCATAGATGGCTCCTATTATTTTCAGTTATGTTCCTTCAATGCCTAGCTTATTAAAGGTCTTTAATATAAAAGTATGTTGTATTTTATCAAAGGCCTTTTCCACATCTTTTGAGATTAACATGTTTTTGTTTTGCTTTTAATTTTGTTTATGTAATGAATCACATTTATTGATTTACATATGTTGAAACAAGTTTGTATCCCAGGGATAAAGCCTACTTGATCATGATGGATTAGCTTTTAGATGTGCTGTTGGATTGAGTTTGCTAGTATTTTACTAAGGATTTTCGCATCTATGGTCATCAAAGATATTGGTCTGAAGTTTTCTTTATTTGCTGTGTCTGTGCCAGGATTATTCTGGCTTCATAGAATGAGTTAGGGAAGATTCCCTCCTCCTCAAATTTTCAAATAGTTTCAGGAGAAACAGTACCACCTCTTTTTTATACATCTGGTAGAATTTGGCTATGAATCCATCTGTTCTGAGCTTTTTTGGGTTGGTAGGCTTTTTATTACTAATTCAATTTTGGAACTCATTATTAGTCTGTTCAGGAATTCAATTTCTTCCTGATTCAGTCTTGAGAGTTTGTGTATGTCCAGGAGTTTATCCATTTCTTCTAGATTTTCTAGTTTGTATGCATGCAGGTGTTTATAATAGTCTCTGAGTGTTTTTTGTATTTCTGTGACAGAAGCAGTAATGTCCCATGTGTCATTTCTGATTGTATGCATTTGGATTTTATTTTATTATTATTATTATTCTAGCTAGTAGTCTACAAATTTTATTTACCTTTTGTATGGTTTCTAACATCTCAGTTTTATTCAATTCAGCTCTGATTTTTTTTTTCTTGTCTTCTGCTACCTTTGGGGTTAGTTTGCTCTTGTTTTACTAATTCCTCAAGGTATGATATTAAGTTGTTAATTTGAGATCTTTTTAGCTTTTTTGATGTAGGTGTTTAGTGCTATAAACTTTCCTCTTAACATTGCTTTATCTGTGTTTCACAGATTCCATAGGAATTGGGGCATCAATCCCATTTAAATTCATGGTTACTATTGATATGTGTGGATTTGATCCTGTCATCATGTTTCTAGCTGGTTATTATGCAGACTTGATTGTTTAGTTGCTTTGTAGTGTCAATTGTGCACATTCTTAAGTGTGTTTTTGTGGTGATCAGTAATAGTGATGGTAACGAATTTCCTTAGCATTTGCTTGTCTGAAAAGAATCTTATTTCTCTTTTGTTTATGAAACTTAGTTTGTCTGGATACAGAATTCTTGACTGGAATTTCTTTGTTTAAGAATGCTAAATATAGGCCAACAATCTCTTCTGGCTTGTAAGGTTTCTGCTGAAAGGTCCACTGTGGCCTGATAGGGTCTCCTTTGTAGGTGACCTGCCCCTTCTCTCTAGGTACATTTAATATATTTTCTTTCATCTCAACCTTGGAGAATCTGATATCTATATGTCTTAGGGATGGTCATCTAGTATAGTATTTTGCAGGGGATCTCTGGCATTCCCTGAATTTGAATGCTGGCCTCTCTTAGCAAGGTTGGGGAAATTTTCATGGACAATCTCCTGAAATATGTGTTCAAAGTTCCTTGCTTTTTGTCTCTCTCTTTCTTTTTCAATGGTTCCAATGAGTCATAGATTTGATCTCTTTACATAATCTTGTCTCTCTCAGAGGTTTTATTCATTCTTTTTAATTCTTGTTGCTTTTCTTTTTGTCTAACTGAGTTAATTTGGAGAAACAGTTTGAGCTCTGAGAGTCATTCCTGAGTTTGGTCCATTCTACTGTTAATACTTGCAATTGTATTATAAAATTACTGTAGTAAGTATTGCAGCTGGTATCAGTTCACTTTGAATTTTTCTTTAAATGACTATTTCTTCCTTTAGCTCCTGTATATTTTGTTGTATTCTTTAGATTCCTTTGATTGGGTTTCAACTCTCTCTTGAATCTCAATGATCGTCATTCCTATGCATATTCTGAGTTCTATTTCTGTGATTTCAACGATTTCAGGCTAGTTAAGAACCATTGCTGGGAAATTACTGTGGTCACATTGAGACAGGAGAACACTCTGGCTTTTTGAGTTGCCAGAGCTCTTATGCTGGTTCATTCTTATCTGTGCAGGCGGATGTTCCTTTAATCATTGAAGTTGCTATCCTTTGGATGCTTTTTATTCTTCTTTCATCTTCTGATGCCATCAAGAGTTTAATTGTGTTATATGGTGAATTCAGTCAACTAGTTTCCTTTCTGGAAGATTTCATGGGATCAAGATTCAGCTTCGCAATCCTTGACTGCACGCTTTAATTCTGAGGTGCTGGTTCCAGTTTTCTAACTTTGTTCTTTGAGCTCTTGAGGTTAGCAACCTCCTGTAGTAGAGGGGCAAATGTGTTCCTGGTCTGCTGTCCGTAACACTCTGAAGGGGAGTTCTGACCAAAGTGCTTCCTTGGGGCTATGGCAGCAGGATCTGTACTTGCTCATATATGCCAGCATTAATGGTGGCAAGGTGTGGTGTCTGTATGTTATCTAGGGTGGGGAGCTGGTAGGAGTAGGAGGGTGGAGTCCATATGCATGCCGGCACTTCTGGTGGCAACTGCAGAGGCTCAGTGGAGGCAGGGTGCTGATACGGGCAAGGTGCAGGCATCTGTGCACACACTCTCTCTGATAGAGGCAGTGGCACAGCAGGGGCGGGGCGCCAGTGGGAGCAGGGTGCCAGTATATGCACTGGCAGTGGCAGTGCAGCAGGCTGCCCCAGCATAAGCAAGGGGGGATGCTGGCAAGGGGCAGGGAAGCAGGGTGCACTCACCCCAGCAGTAGCGGGACAGTGGGCTGTGTGTGCACACAAGCACCAGCAGGGCAGAAGAGACAAGGTCCACTCATGCTCAAAGCATTTGGAGGAGGCTATGGGCTAATGCATGTTGGCACAATGGCAGGGGGGAGGATGCAGATGGGTGGGCCCATGTTGGCAGGGGTCAATCTGTTGGTGCTCTCCCATGATATTATGTATGATCTTCTGGCAAAGGAGGTATGATGAGAGCTGCCAGGAAACATCCTAGTTGGGCATCTGAGGCTGTACTGAAAGCAGGCATGGTCAGACTGGGGCCCCAGACAGGGGAGCACTCAGATTAGACTGGTTCCATCCATTGGGCTAGATCACCCTTCTCTGTTCAGGTCTGACATTCACCTGAAGGCTAAAGCCACTTAGAGGAGTATGGTGAGCCTTGGGGAGTAGGCATCCCTGAGTGTGCTCCACTGCAGCCATACCCACATCAAACACTCTGGTTTCTGCAGAAGCTGGAGTCCTGCCCTTGCCACCTCTTGAAGCAGCTCCCCCGGCCGGGGTCTCCCTGAAGATCCAGGGTTCTCCTGAAGCTAGGATTCTGGAATTCCATGGCAAGAATGAGCTATTCCTCACCTGTTCAACTCACACCTTCCCCAAGAGCCACTGGGCACCAGGAATGAGTCGTGGTGCTCAGCAGCCCAATGCAGGGTACCCAGTCTTCTCCCACTTCAGTCCAGTGTCTCCATCCACTTTCAATGCCTTCCTTCTGAAGGTCTGCTCAGAGTGTGCCAGGCTCCCCAGTGTCCCAGACTCTCAGTGAGATATATTCCTTCCAGTTGCATCTATTCAGCCATCTTGGCTCCCCCACAAAAATAGTTTTGAATAAGTAGTTAAAATTTCTTAATTATATCTTATGTTATGAATATGCTTTTCCTATTGCCCATTATTCCCCCTCATTTAGAATTGTCACATATTTGTGTATTAGGATTTTTTTTTAAATTCATGTTTTTTCATGGTACTGGTACCAAAATAGATATATAGGCCAGTGGAACAGAACAGAGGCCTTAGAAATAACACCACACATCTACAACCATCTGATCTTTGACAAACCTGACAAAGACAAGCAATGGGGAAAGGATTCCCTATTTAATAAATGGTGTTGGGAAAACTGCCTAGCCATATGCGGAAAGCTGAAACTGAATCCCTTCCTTACACCTTATACAAAAATTAACTCAAGATGGATTAAGTCTTAAACATAAGACCTAAAACCATAAAAACCCTGGAAGAAAACCTGGGTAATACCATTCAGGACATAGACATGGCCAAAGACTTCATGACTAAAACGCCAAAAGCAATGACAACAAAAACCAAAATTGACAAATGGGATCTAATTAAACTAAAGAACTTCTGCACAGCAAAAGAAACTTTCATCAGAGTGAACAGGCAACCCACCAAATGGGAGAAATTTTTGCCGTCTATTCATCTGACAAAGGGATAATATCCAGAATCTACAAAGAACTTAAACAAATTTACAAGAAAAAAACAACCCCATCAAAAAGTGGGCAAAGGACAGGAACAGATACATCTCAAAAAAAAGATATTTATGCAGACAATAAACATATGAAAAAATGCTCATCATCACTGGTAATTAGAGAAATGCCAATCAAAACCACAATGAGATTCCATCTCACGCCAGGTAGAATGGTGATCATTAAAAAGTCAGGAAACAACAGATGCTAGAGAGGATGTGGAGAAATAGGAGCGCTTTTACACTGTTGCTGGGAGTGTAAATTCGTTCAATCATTGTGGAAGACAATGTGTCTATTCCTCAAGGATCTAGAACTAAAAATACTATTTGACCCAGCAATCTCATTACTGGGTATATACCCAAATGATTATAAATCATTCTACTATAAAGACACATGTATGTTTATTGTGGCACTGTTCACAATAGCAGACTTGGAACCAACCTAAATGCCCATCAATGATAGACTGGGTAAAGAAAATGTGGCACATATACACCATGAAAACTATGCAGCCATAAAAAAGGATGAGTTCATGTCCTTTGCAGGGACATGGATGAAACTGCAAGCAACCATTCTCAGCAAACTAACATAGGAACGGAAAACCAAACACCTTATGTTCTCATTCATAGGTGGGAGTTGAACAATGAGAACACATGGACACAGGGAGGGGACATCACACACGGGAGGTGGGGGTAGGGTGAGGGATAGAATTAGGAGGAATAACTAATGTAGATCACGGGTTGATGGGTACAGCAAACCACCAGGGCACATGTATACCTATGTAACAAACCTACACATTCTGTAGATGTACCCCAGAACTTAAAGTATAATTTAAAAACTTCATATTTTGATTAATTTTGCTGATTTTTTTATCTGATTAGTAAATAGCTGCTATTATTAGCAACTTATAACAACTCTGCCTACTTTTTTTTGAAAATCAACATATTCTGACACCAACTCACAAAAATATATACAATTGATCTTTTGATTTCATAAACATAAACATTTATTACTGTAAATTATCAGAAATATAGCTTTGATCACATTTTATAAGTTCTGGTATGTAAGTTTTTTGTTAATTTTAAAATAGTTTATGTAAGCAATTTATTATTGGCATCTTTTAACAACTTCTGCCTACTTTTCTTTGAAAATCAACATGTTCTGCCACCAACTTGCGTAGCTATATAAAACTGATTTTTTGATTTCATAAATATAAACATTTATTGCTGTAAATTACCAGATATATAGCTTTGGCCACATTTTATAAGTTCTGATATGTAAGTCTTTGTTAATTTTAAAATAGTTTATATAAACAATTTTATTCTCCTTTTTGAAATAAGTTATTTAAAAGAGGAAAACTTTTACATAAATAGAAATCATTGTCACTAAACTTGTTAAAGCCACTGACTCTTCAGCATAAACACACAATCACTTCATGCTTTACAAGTAATGTCAGAATATCCATCAATCACTGGAAATCACCAGTTAGGATCTTCCAATTACAATGGCTTTTAAAATTTCCACATAATTGTAATTTATTTGACTGTTTTTAATTATTCATATTTATTTGATTTTTGTTAAAGGGCTTCATTTTTTAAATTTATCTTTGGGGGATTATATTACAGTGTTTACTGGGAAAGGGATCTAAAATTTTCAATATATTTAAATGTATATATCAAGTATGTAATACATAGGCTTATATTTTTAAGAAGAGTTACTCATTGAACCTTCATGAATTATATTATTTAGATAATTTGCATGTTTTCATGTTTATTATACTTGAAACTATTCTCAAAAATCCATGTTAAAATCAACTCCAATAACTATATATGAATATTTTTAGTTTCTAAGATTTTCTATTCTAGACATTTTGAAATGAAAAATTTCTGATTTCATGCTTTCATTTTTACCTGTCATCAATTTAAAATTATTGATTTTGTTTCTTGTAATTTTTTTATTTCTCTTCTTATGATATTATCACTATCCTGCCTTCTTTTAGATTGAATTTGTTTTAGTATTTATTTTTAGATTTTTATGGATCATTTTGTTTAAAGTGTCCCTAATGTAAATAATTTATAACTGGCAGTTAGGGCAATGTAATCTATTATTATCTACCAAAATAACCAAAAGTTTTGGTTTATTTATTCTAGCTACAAGGTTTTAGAATTTCTGTATGTTTACTTCTATACCTATCTTATGTGTTATAATTTTTTGAAACATTAATCAGGTTGTTTCTGGTCTCTTTTTGCTATTCTTTTGGAATTGATTTATATTTTTGTTTTAATAGTTGTTACTTCAATATATAAAGGAAATTGGAGTAAATTGAATATTTATACCATTAAGATTAAAAATGAAATAATGTATAGATATTGAAATAATATCTTGATAACATAATTTTCTAGTTATCTTGTTTTTTCCTTCTCTACTTCCCACACTTTGTTGAAATCATATAATGTTTTAAATCCAGAGTGATACTATTTTCAATATGATCAATTTTTAATGCTATTTATTTGATATTTATATTAATTCTGATATCCACGTTAATAATTAATTAATTTTAACTTTGAAGTAGTGCTATGGACTGAACATGTCTCCCCTGAATTCATATGTTGAAATTATAACTCAAATGTGATGGTTTTAAGATGTGGGTCCTTTGGATGTATTCAGGTCATGAGGTTGGAGTTTTCATGAATAGGATTAGTGCCATTATGGAAGAGACACAGAGTTTGCTTTCCCTCTTTTCTTTTTTTTTTTTTTCCTGTGTTCTCTGCCATGTGAGGATATAGCAAGAAGATAGCAATCTGGGAAGAGAGCCCTCAGCAGACCCCAGATCTGCTGACATCTTTATCTTGAACTTCTATGTCTTCAAAACTGTGAGAAATAAATGCTTGTTGTTTAAGCCTCCTAGTCCATGGTATTTCTTGTAATGGTTGCACAAACTAACTAATATAATAAGGATTTCATTGATCATGGTTTTCAGAAAGTTATGTTGTTGATATTTGTTGTAAATCTTTACGTATAGAAAAATGTCATTCTTCTTATTTTACATTTAAAAAATAATTTTGGCTATATATAGGAACTTTGCTTTTTGATATTGTTGTTCAAATTCTGCTATCATACTTGATTACATTTTATCATTTTATATTATGGAAGAGAAGCCTGAAGCAAGAATTACCTTTTTTTCTTTTTCTTGAATGTTTAGATTTCTGTTTCTTACTAGATACTTCTCTCTTTATCTTTCAAATTCAGATTTGTTTTTAGAATAAATTTATTAATTTTGCTGTGAAAGAATTAAAGTTTCTATGATAAGATAGGCACGTAATGTTTGATATTCTTTTCATTAAGAATTGTCTAATTACCTTTGAATATATTCTGGCCTATAACTTCTTTGAAAAATAGAACATGCAGAAGTGATGTATAAAACTTCTGAGGCTAGGTCTTAAGAAGCTTTGCTGCTTCCATCCAGGCCTCTTATAAAATTCATTTTGGGTAAGGCCAAGCTGCAAATAAAAGTCCAACTATTCTCAGATAACCAACCCATGAGGAAGCCGAGTTGGTCACAAGGAAATGTCAAGTGAAAAGTGACAGATGCTGGAACAATCCACCCACCTATTACAGACACCCAGCCCAATATCCAACATGTGAAGAAGCAGCTACTTTGCACGTGCCAGTCCCAAGAGATGCAATCTGAAGAAGAGAGGAACCCTTACAGCGTTGAGATTTAGGATCTCAGCCGTATGGCCCCAGTCAAGCTTCCAAAACTACCTTTAATCATATAAGCTGCCATAGTTGAGAACCCCATCATGGGCAAAAATAAACTGACTCTGCCTGAATTCTAAACACACAAAATTGTGAGCCTAACAAAATGATTTCTGTTCTATGCAATTAAGTTTTAAGGTAATTTGTTAGTAACAACAAAATACCAGAACAATTTCCAGTATGAAAACTAAAGGTGTTTTCTTTTATTCCCAAATTCAAATCTATATCACTATTTTTTGATGATTACTTTCTCTGACAGGTAATTTTTTTCTTTTGGTAATATTCTACAGATTGGATGGCTTATATTTGCTCTCTATATGTATTTCTATGTCTGTTTCATATATCTTTTCAGTGTATCATTTAATTTTTTTTTTGCCTGAGAAAATTCCTCTTCTTGACTTTTAATTTAGAATCTGGCCCTTTGCCATATTCAGTTGGGTGCTTAATGCCTGCATTGTAGTAATTAGTTTAATAATTACGTTTTACATCCCCAGTAACTCTTTCTTTCCTCTAAGTTGTTTTTGTGAAAACCTAATCATCATATATTAAAGCAGTGTACTCTTAAGTTTCATAGAAAATGCTGTTTGGATTATTTTATAATGCATTCTCCTTCTTTTAGGAACTTTGTTTTTGCCAATTGTCTGAACATTTATATTGGTTCTTATGAAAGAAAATTGCCAAAGGCTCTTTATTAAGTGAACTCATAAAATGCTTAAACTCCTATTCAGTCTATTCTCCATTGCCCCAATAAAATTGAACTCTATCAGACCTTTTTACTAAAGTGCTAAATAATGAAATTCCAGATTCTTCCCTTAAAAAATTCAGGTTTGCATAACTAATAAAAGAGGCCTAGGAAATAAATGAAGGAGATGTATTCTTTCCCTGCAGATTTGGGTGAGAGATACCATATTGCATCATAAAACTTATTTAAATAATCTCATATGGTAGGGAGTTAAAAAGAGAGCTTTCTCAAGAATATCCATTTTATTCTGTGTAAAACTGATATGTATGTGAATATTCATAACTATCGTTAACTTGTTCTGTTCTCTGTTAAATATATTTGACTATGTAATACACTCTGAACAAAAGGTACTATGATTTATAAGTTTCCAAAGGCTTTAGAAATTCTTGCAAAGACCTGTGAAAAAAAATGTTAGTTTTTTGATGAGTTGCTACTAACCTTAAATTCAAATATTGAAGGATAGAGATACATAGCCATGTTGTGTTTTCTTAATTTTATTTAGCAATCGTTTTTTCGATCAAGTGGGCAGTGCTATGATTTCTCTAATCTTTTCTATCAGGTGGTCTAAGGAGTGAGGTATTGTCAGGGTTATTTAAAGAAACAAAAGCAAGAAGATTGTGTGTGTGTGTGTGTGTGTGTGTGTGTGTGTGTACTTTTGACCCTTGAAACACACAATTTTTGAACTGTGAAGATCTACTTATATGCAAGTTTTTCTTCAACAAGAAGTCAAAATTACAGTATTGGCAGGATGCTAAACTCACCTATTCAGAGGACAAACTTTTTGTATACACAGGTTTGCAGGGTCAACTGGGCGACTTAAGTATTTGTGAATTTTGGTGTATGTGGGGGTCCTGGAACTAATAGCCTACATACACCAAGAGACAACTATATATATGGGCGGCAAGAGAAAGAAAGAGCAAAAGAAAAAGAGAATGAAAAAGGCATGTATATTATAAGAAACTGGCTCAGATGATTATGAGGCTGAGAATCTCCATATCTGCTATCAGCAAGAAATCATGTTGTAGCTCTGGTTTGGGTCCAAAAGCCTGTGAACAAGGAGATCCAATGGCAGAGATTCCAATACAAAAGCTGCAGGCACAAGACTCAAGAAAAATCAATGTTTCAGTTTCAGTCCAAAGGCAGGAAAAAAGTAATGCCCCAGCTCATGCAGTCAGGCAGGAGGAATTGCCTTTTATATGTGGGAGTGGCAGCCTTTTTGTTCCATTCAAGACTTGAATTGATAAAACGAAAACCATCCACATTAGGGAGCACAATCTCTTTTACTCAGTCTACTGATAAAAATGTTACTCTCATCCAAAAACACTATTCCAGACACAGAATAACATTTGACTAAATATCTGGGAAAATGACCCAGTAAAGTTGACATATAACCATCATATGGTCATTAACATGGTTAACATGACAGTTAACCATCACATGGTCATTGGCTAAATGCACCAGCAATTTGAAAAGTGCCATAAAAAATAAATTGAAAGCTTCCTACTTTCTAGTTCTAAGTATGTTTGAAAATTTAAAATTTATATTCTGGCTGATTTCAAGAAGTGTAATAATAAGCTTAAATTTATGACTGATGCGGAAAACTAGGGCGCGCCAGTCTTGCTTCAACTAACAGTTTGGCTATTTTTAATTTTATTGATTTCAAAAACTTTGAAGATTTTCTGGAATTGATTATGCTTTTGTGTAGTCCTGTCTTCATTTTCTTTCTGTTCAACTGCCATGGCACAGAATTTTCAGTTATTGGATCTAACAAAAAAAGGAATGCTATAATACAGAACAAGTAAAATAACATTTTGGGATTAGGTTAAAAAAAACTATAGGCATTTCCATACAGTGGAGTTATGATAATTATTTCCTTTTAAGAGAACAACATTTATTTAGTAGCATCAAGGGTTCTCCCTTGTGATTCTAGTGGCTGGGTTGTATTCCCCGATTTAATTTCATCATGAAATGTTTGGTTTGGAGGCTTACTGATTTTGGAACTCTCACTTTACATGTTGAAAACATCCCAAGGCATCTCTATAGATGATTGAAATTTTCTGTATAGAAAGTTTAGTTCTGTGATTAAGTATGTACAGACTAGTTATCTACAACAATGAACCTATAAAGAATGTTTGAAAAATTTGAGGATGTAAGCTTTTATCTAGGAGTCAAAAATTATCAGTATCTAGTGACTTAATCTTGACGCATGTTTGACTTAATATTTTAAGTAAAATGTTGGCTGACCCAAGTTTGCATTCTTGACTACTTTCAAGGAAAGACTACTTTACTTGATTCTAAAATCTCTTCATGATAGGTATCTGGAGAAGATATAAATGAAGCTCTTCTAAATAACTTAGAGGAATGCTGTGACCTGTTTATGAATATCCCTTGCTCTACTTGCCTCACAATATATACAAGAGCTTTCAAACACGGGTCCAGTCCTGTTGTTTGGAAAACATTGATATTTTCTCTGCTTAAAATTCCTTACATAGCCCATGTCAATTCTCATTCCATTCATTTGCTCATTCTGACATCTCTGCATTTCTCCTTCACTGCCCTGTAATGCCTATTTATCCTTTAAGACTCTGCTAAGGAGTCACTGTCTTCCATATGAAACCTCTCATAGTCGTTATCCACAAAGAAAGATAGATGAGATGATGCTCCTCCAGTCCCAGTGTTTCCGGGCAAGCTTTTACAATTCCCTTGGCTTATGTAGTATCATGGTGAGAAAAAAATGTTTGAGATCATTTTCTTCCCTAAAACATTGTAACTGGCTTCAGGCATTACTATAGAAATAGATTCCCATAAGAAAAATTTTATATATTCTCCAGAGACAATTTCAAAATGTCACACTTCTTGCTATAAAATTATCATGCTCTTAGCAGTAGTAAGAGGAGCTAAAATATTTGTCCATTTCCTTTAAGAGATAAATGAATGAAGGTGAGAAGGGCAGAGAGGGATGATCGTTGAAGGTAAAGAGAACTGGTACTTGATTGGTTTCCCCTCCTTGAAGCTAAGAAAATAAACTTTGGGCACAGACCAGAGGCAAGAAGTTTGAGGTTGCCTTCAGAGGATACTAGCAAAATGAACTTTTTCCTCCAAAGAATACTCCATGCCTAGGGAATCTGCTTGAGGTGGAGTCCTTCATCGGTGAGACTTGTATAGTTTTAAAAATGCACAGTAAATCATAGACCATAAGCTGGAGCAGTAGTGAAGTTACAGAAAGAAGGTGGCAGTCTCTCCAGAGGAAGTCATGCAGGGGGTGCTTTCTCCTCTTCCTTCTCATGGACTCTATCTTAGAGGGTAAGAACCAGGAACACAGAAAGTACAATGTAAGGCAGAGGGCCCTAGACCATGCCCATTCTTTGATTTCAAGACTAAGAAAAGCTGAGGTGAAGGGAAGAGCTTTGAATTAAAGAGGATGACTTTTATTACTCTCTTGAAAATGTACTTTCTTTTGTTTGTTAGTGTAAATCACACATAAAGTTAGAATTAAAGCATTATAAAAAGAATTTTTAAAAAGGGGACAAGTGGCTTATTTGACTCAAGGCAACTGCTAGAGGAATCTATTTGGTCATTCATTTATATGGTAAAATAACTGCAGGTAAATATTTTAAAGGAGAAATTAGCTCAGAACTTAGCTTTTCTTCATTGAAAGCAGACTGTTCTGTACTATCACATCCACTGGAGACAGAGCAGATAGAAACTTCTTTTGGTATGCTATAGTGGCAGATGAATTTAAAGGTAAACATTATATACATAAATATAAAACTCATTTTTTAAAACGTCTACATGTTTGCACTGACGGTAGAAACATAAATTGTTTAAACTACAAAAATGATGATAACTTAAACTACAATTCTAAGATGATTTTAAATTCTTCACTTATAATAATAACAGACAACTAAGCTCTGTGTTTTTCTTGGCAGTTGACCTGTCTACTCAGATCCTAGGAGCAAATGAGTAAATGCAAATTGGCATAGTACCCAGAAAAGCATAGAAGGTTGATATTTGATAAGGACAACAAAAAAGAAATAAAATCAGGACTGAGACATTTCTATTTGAGGTTCCTAAACTAAAAGACCTCCTATCAGTAGGACTGATATTTCACAACAGAAACATATGGAAATTGGTGCATATATTAATAGCACTTGTAGCTTATATATATTCAACAGATTTTTTGGAAAACTACATAGTTTATTTTCCTTCCTTGTATTTAAGAGATTCTTTGATTTTATTCATTTCTAAGTAAAATAGCTGCTTCAATAATGTACAAAAGGAATCAAAATAGTTTTTAAAGTCCAGACTCTAGCATGCAGAATAGCAAACAAGATATTGTGGCTTCAAGTTCCAAAATAACAAGCACCAGAAGTCAACTGGCTTCTTTTGCATAATGAAACATTTTTGAAAGGATATTAAAGCAAATTTCACCTACCCCCAATAAAGATCGAAATCATAAAATTTTGGAAAGCAAGCTTTGGGTGCATCTACAGGAAACTAAGCTGCATGAGTTTGTGTCATTTTATTTTCTAGAACGTGACTTTTAACATTACTCAGAGATTTTCAGTATTTATGTGTTTATAAGTCTCAAATTCCTGGGAGAGGGAAACCAATTGATCTACGTCAGATTAATCAGGGATGGCCAGTTGGGAAGGGGCTATACAAAACTGAATAATCCTTGAAGTACTCTTAAGCACAAGAGAGCCACTCAAATTGAGTCTCCTGTACCAGTTAAGCAATAGAACAGGAACCTAATTAGGCCTGAGTAAGGCTATTTTATTTGTATCAAGCATACAATACTTTTTAGTATATACTTGTTAAAGGAATAGAAGAATTTTCCTGTAATATTATTTGTTTAATAAAAGAAGGCATAAAAATAGAACTATGTAGGGAAATTGATCTGAAACAGTCATAGTCTTACTAAGGGTACTTCTCTGTGCCTCTTGTATAAATTTAATATAATAATATTATCTAGTTGACAAAAATTTTGTGAGAATTAAATGAAATATTACTTGTAAACTGCTTCATTTTTTTCCACCTTTCTCATCTTACTCCTTAGGAGTTAAACAGGCTCACTTGCCCAGCCTCTTTGCTATTTTGAATGGCCATGCAGCTTAGTTTTAGCAATAACCTAAACTGATGTAGAATTCTGAAGAATGTGAAGACTTTTTTGTTAGTTTTAATGATAATAATGGCTCTATATCTGTGTTAGCTGCCTTGTAAGTAAAAAGAAGAGTGTAAGAATTAAAATCCACAATGTCAAGGAGGAAAAAGGATTTGTAATCTTGATTATATTTATTACTCAATTGAACAGATCCCAGAAAATATGCAATTTGAGACTACTTGTCATGTTAGGAAAAAAAACTATTTTAATGCAATATTAGTTGAATTATTTATTACATGCAGACAAATGTACTATTATAGAAACAGACACAATTCCATTCTTTTCCTGATCCTACAGAATGTCAGAGAATTTTTAGACTAGTAAGTTTTTTATATAAAAGACCATTAATTTGATAAATATATTTCCATATCTATGAAATTAGGAAATTACTATCAATATTATCAATAATTCCAAACAGTAATCTTGACAGTTGAATCAATTGCACCGACAATGTTCTGATCCAGAAGTATCTGTTACATTTATTAGCATTTATCTTCAGATTTCTTTAGAAAAAGTTTCTCATAAAATCTTAGCAATAAAACCTCTAAAATAATGCTGTAAACTTCTCAGTGCACCATATGCCACACATTATTATTCAATTACTAGGAATGTTCATCTGATTCATCTTGTTATGTCAATCTATGTCACTGGTGTCTGACAGGTTTTCCATCATATTTTCACTATTTTTATTTCCTTTCAATTGATTAGTATTTTGTGAGAGGTATTCTATGATAACTCATCAAACTTATATACACCAGCATTAACATCCATTGTTGAATCTTATCTGAAATAGCCTATGTATGATAATTGACCAGGTGAGGAAGTAAAGGGGAAGAAAGATGAGAAGTGAAGAGATGACTTGAGAAGAGCAGAGGGCCATTAAAAAGAAGATGGGCTATTATAGGAAGGTGGGGAGAAAAGTAAAAACAGGAAATGAAGGGAAGATGGAAAGTCAAAGCTACAAATGTTGTTTTTAAAAGAAAATCATCATGATAGCAAAATGCCTCTCTTGCATTTATATGACTGATAAGTCAAAGCCAGTCCCTCCGCTTCCAAATAGAAAATTATATACATAAGTGAAATTAAAATGTTTTAAAAAATGGTGTTTAAATGAGAATGACCAAAGAGGCTGACTAGAGGCATCTGGTAATTGACTCCTCCACAAATAAACACCAAAACAATGAGTAGATAATCACACTTAAAGTATATAATCTAAGAGAGAACTCTGAAATTCAACATAGATGTGACAGGAAACACTTAAAGACAGAAAGTAAAGCGAGGCAGTCTGCTCAGCTGGGATAGGCTGGGAGTCCAGAGAGGCTCCTAGTACAGGAATAGGGTAAGTGAGAGATCTCCAGCAGTCCACCTCCCACCATGAACCCCAGCAATCCTAGCCATGGGAGAGCCCCTAGACCCTCAAGGACCCTAAGACTAACATAGGGAGCTGATTGGAGACCTAGTGAAGGCATTGCTTCAGAGAAGAAGCTGACATTGGGTCCCACATCCCATTCCCCAGGTTCTGCCAAGCTACAACCAGGCCCCATATTGACAGCCCAGCCCCAACCAAAATGCATATTTCCCAGGGACCAACAGCCTCTGTATTTTCACATCCCTAGAGCACCACTGATATTCCTTTCTTACAGCCATCATTGTGGCCAAACAGTGAGCAAACAGTCCCTAACTGCTTGCATATGCATACTATCACTGAAAACAACCCCACTCTTCCTAGTATCGGAAGCATTCCTAGTAGCACAGCCCTAGCCACCCATACCTTCAAGCTTCAACATAGATTAGATCAAGTAGAAGAAAAAATTTCAGAAATTTAAGGCAGATCTTTTGAAATAACCTAGTCAGACAAAAGCAAAGAAGAAAGAATAAGAAGGAATGAATAAAGCCTAGATGACATGTAGGACCTGATAAAGAAACCACATATCCAAAATTTTGATGTTACAGATGGTAAAGAGATGACCAAAAGGATAGAAAACTTGCCTGATGAAATAATAGCTGAAAATTTCCCAAGTTTAGCAAAAGACTTAGACATTCAGATAAAAAAGGCTAAGGTATCCTCAAAAGATACAATTCAAAAAAGTCTTATGCACAAATATAATACTCAAACTGACTTATTATCTGTTTTTGTCCAAAGACAAAAAGATAAATCTAAAAACGACAAGAGAAAATTGTCTAGTCATTTATAAGTGAATCCACATTGGACTAACACTAGATGTCTCTGCAAAAATCTTACAAGTAAGAAGACAATGGGATGATGTAGTCATATTGCTGCAAGAAAAGAAACTGGCAACCGAGAATGCTACACCCAGGAAAGTTATTCTTCATAAATGAAGGAGAAATAAAGTATTTTGCAGACAAACAAAAGATGAAGGAATTCACTACCATTAGAGCAGTCCTACAAGAACTGCTTAAGGTAGTCCTATGCCTAGAAGCAAAAGGGCAATATCTATTAGATTGGTGCAAAAATAATTGTGGTTTATACCTTTACAGGTAATGGCAAAAACTGTAATTACTTTTGCACCAACCTAATACCATCATGAAAACATATAAAAGTATAATACCCACTGGTAGAGTAAATGCACAACGAAGGAAGAGAAAGGATTCAAACTCAAATGTTATTGCTACAGAAAACCACCAAATAGTAATAATAAACAATAAGAGAGAAAGAAAAAAAGAGGATATTCACGACAATGAGAAATCAATTAATAAAATGAGAGAAACAAGTGCTCACATGTAAACAATAACCTTGAATATAAATGAATTAAACTTTCCACTTAAAAGATATAGACTGGCCAAATAGATTTTTTTGAAAAAAAACCGTATGACTCAACTATATGCTGCCTACAAGAAACTCATCCTACCTGTAAAGACATACATAGACTGAAAGTAAAGGTATGGAAAAAGATATTCCAATCAAATGGAAACCAAAAGTCAGTGGGAGTGCCTTTGCTTATATCAGATAAAACAGATTTTAAGTCAGAAACAGTAAACAGAGAAAAAGAAAGTCACTATATAATGATACAGTGATCAATACAGCAAGAGAATATAACAATTCACAACATATGCACCCCACTGGAGCACACAGATATGCAAAGTAAATATTATTAAATCTAAAGAAAGAGATAAACTTCAATACAATAATAGTTGGGGACTTCAGCACCCTACTCTCAACATTAGACAGATCATCTAGACAGAAATAACAAAGAAACATTAAATTTAAACAGTATATCAGACTGAACGAATCTAACAGATATTTATAGACCACTTCATACAACAGGTACAGAGTATACATTTTTCTCATCAGCATATGGAGCATTCTCCAGGCCAGACCCTATGTAATGACATGAAACAAGTACCAACAAATTTTTAAAAATCCAAATCATATCAAGTATCTTCTCAAATGACCATGGAATAAAACTAGAAATCAACAAGACAAACCTGAGAAAGTGTATAAATACATGAAAATTAAACAACATGACTCTGAATGATTATTGGGTCAATGAAGAAATTAAAAAGAAAATTTAAAAAATTATTGAAACAAAAATCAAAACACAACATAAAACCTATGGGATACAGCAAAAGTAATTCTAACACATAAATGCTTGCATCAAAAAAGTTGAAAGATTTCAACAATCTAATAACATACCTCAGGAACTTCGGAAGCACACTCGATCCAAACAGAAAATTAGTAGAAGTAAAGAAAAATATAAATTAAAAATTAAAGGACAACAAAACAGAGACTGAAAACTCAGTGCAAAAGATAAAAAAAAATGAAAAAATTTCTCTTTTATTAAACAAAATTGATAAACTGCTAGTTAGAAGAACCAAGAAAAAAGAAAGAATATCAAAATAAAATCAGAAATGAAATGAAAAAGAAGGCAGTACAACTGATACCACAGGAATACAAAGATCATCAGAGACTATAAAGAATATACAATGACAAACTGGAAAATAAAGGAAATAGATAAATTCCTAGACACATACAACCTACAAAAATTGAATCAGGAAGAAATAGAAAACCTGAACAGACCAATAATGAGTAATATATTTGAATAAAGAATAAAATATCTTGCCCCACTAAAAAAATCCAGGACTATTTAGCTTCACTGCCAATTCAACCAAGTTTTAAGCAAAAACTAAACTAGTTCTCTTCAAACTATTCTGAAAAATTGGAGAGGGGAGAATTCTCCCTAACCATTCCACAATGCCATCATTACTCTGATACTCAATCTATACAAGAATGCACCCAAAAAAGAAAACTACAGATCAATATCCCTGATAAACGTATTAGAAATAATAAAACAGCCATGTTAGAAAACAGTATATTGATTTCTCAAAATACTAAAAATAGAACTGCTATACAATCGAATAATCCCACTACTGGTTATTTATCCAATGCAAAATAAATTAGTAGATCAAAGAGATGCCTGCACTCATATGTTTATTGCGACACTATTAACAATAGTAGAGATTTGTAATCAACGTAATTGGCCATCAGTGGATGAATAAAGAAAATGTGGTCTATATATATACATGAAATAGTACACTGGGTTATAAAAAAGAGTGAAATAATGTCGTTTGCAGCAATATGAATAGAACGGGAGGTCGTTATGTTAAGTGAAATAAGCCAGGCACAAAAAGAAAAAAATATAATCTGTTCTTATATGTGGGAGCTAAAAAATTAATCTCGTAGTGGTAGAGAGTGGAATGGTAAATATCAGAGGCTGGCAAGGGTGAGGGTGTGGAGTAGTGATCAATAGAGGCAGGTTAATGGGTACAAACACACAGTTAGGTAGAAGGAATAAATTCTAGTGTTTGATAGCAGAATAGGGTGACCATAGTTAACAACAATGCGTATTTCAAAGTAGCTACAAGAGAAGATTTGAACTGTTTCCAACACACAGAAATAATAAATTCTCAAGATGATGGACACCCCTGACTTGGTCATTATACATTCTATGCACGTAAGAAAATAAGATGTGCACTCAATAAATATGTACAAATGTTATGTATCAACAAATTTCTTTAAATGCTTTAAGCAATGATATTCAGACACATGTTTAGTTAAGTGGAGCAAGAATCAAGATGTCAATCTTTTGTTTATACTTCAGATTAGGCATTTATTTTTTGAAATATTGTCTAAACAATGGCTGCAAGGTTTTAGAGATTTAAAAAACAGCATAATTTCTATATTTATTATGAAAAAAATCTAGTCATACTTTATAGAGATACAGGAATGTGAAAATATTGAGGGGCTGTTTAGGAGCAGTTCAGCACGTTATATGTGCTGATTCCTCCATATGAGTCTCCCATTCATACAGAAAAGTAAGGCATTATTAGTGTTTGTGTCATGCATTTTATGCACTAGGGGCAATGTAGTATGTGGCTGATGGCCCAATGGGTAATGCCACAAGAAAGAGTGACAGTGAAGAAATACTCACTCTTACCCTTCCACAGCAACATATCCAACCTCCAGTCACAGCCACTGCCACCGTAACGCTTTGTTGAACTTCTGGAGCACGAGTTTTCATATCTATTATTTTAGTTCTTTGTGGTCAGAAACCTTATCTTATTCATCTTTACAGGCCTTGTACATAGCACAATGCCTAGCCCGTAGTAGAAATTCAATACATAAGTTTTGAAGGAATGAAAAGCTGACTAAAATGTTGCAGTGCCATTCTTAGTTAATACTGAGATCAAGCAGTAACTGTACAGAGCCCCGTGTAGTTTTAGTTACAGCAGGCAGGAGTGGTTCTTGGCAATAATCACACTAACAACTGCTAGAGTGCTATTGCTACCTTTCAACTTTAAGAAATATTGTCTACCTACTCAACAGATTCTGCTTGGCTAGTTGTTTAGGATTTGAATTTCTTTTGATGGCCTGTGATCAGATTCTCTCAACAGAAGTTGATAGAGGCACCTTTTATGTCAGAAGCACCTTTTCCAGATAAAGGTTAGAACCTGAAGAGGAATTAAAGAAAATCCCCTTGGGGACTCAGGAATGATTTTTTTCTCCTGAATGTTTTGTAAGGCAAAATCGTAGAGACCATAGAGTGGTTAAGGGTGTAACATCAAACAATCTGAGTTGAATACCAACTCTGCCAAATCCTAAATGAGACCTAATTGAGTTCTGGCAACCCTATTGCCTTAAGACAATTTACTTAATTTTGTTGTGTCAGTCAAGGTCCCAACAGTCAACAATTGTCACATATTAAAGGACTGATTGAAGAGAACTCAAGGTTGTGCAGAATTAAGGAAATAACAAGGGGTAATAAAGAGTCAGAACTAGCAACAGCAGGAAGCCATTTTCACCTTAGGTCTGAAAGAAAAGAAGAAGGAAAGGTGTTATCACATTGTAGAGACAGCTGGAGACATAGAAGTGAGACCACTGATTTGAACTATGTCACAATGGAAGGCAGTCCCTAGCAGAACCATAGCAGAGTGAATAAATATCCCTATCTCTTCTCCCACAGTCCATCACCAATCAGTTCTTACTACCATCTGAATCCAACCATAAGACAGAGAACCATGAGCCCAGGAAAAGAAGTTGCTAGAGGTTAGCCTCTCAATGTGAGCAACAAGGCAGAAAAGTGCAGAGAATAGATCTGGAGGGAAATAGAGAATAAAAATAGTCCCTAATCTTCAGTTTTCCTTTCTATAAATTGTGGATTACAATCATATCTTTCTTATACAGTTGCTGTGAAGGTTGAATGAAATAATGGATTCAAAGCATTGAGCATGCAGTTTAGCACATTTTTATTACTTGTGAAGGTTTAATGTATCCTCTGAAAGTTTGCGAAACTCTGAACAGAGGGATCCTAACTTGTGAAAACAATTATTTTCTTTTCTTTCTTTTTTGTTTTTTTGTTTTGTTTGTTCGTTTGTTTGTTTTCTGAAATGGAGTCTCGCTCTGTCACCCAGGCTGGTGTGCAGTGGCATGATCTTGGCTCATACAATTCTTTTCTACTTAATCTTCTATTTCAAAACAGAATAGAATTTAAGAATGTCTCTTCTATTTTCAGGATATTCCTACACACATAGTTTATACAGTTGCAATCCTTACTGGCTTGAGATTTGTATTCAGAATGATCCAGGCTCCAATCTGGCCTCCAGTTTCTTTACTATTTTGTGTGGCTGGACAATTGTGTGTTTTATATAAGCCACAGTTTTCTCAACTAGAAAAAAATAAGGCAATAATAACCCTGCCTCACAGATGTGTGTCAAAAACAAAACAAGGTCTACCTAACATGATAAGCATTCAAAAGTTAGCAATGTTATGCTTTGATATTACTATGCAATACATTAATATTTCAGTGTATATTTGAAGCTATTGGGCCAATATCCTAATAACAGAGAATGAGACTATAAGTAATATACAATCTACCAAAAGAATCTAAGAAATGCAGTAGATCCCAAGAATATTCAAATATATTTTTGTATTCTGCATTACCAAGTGGTAAAGATGATAATAGGTTGAATCCGAATGTTCTCAGTCACATGTCTTCTTGTTCAATCTGACTTTATTTTCCTCTGACCACTGAGCTATATGGAGTCATTTAGGCAATCACACAATTTTCCTTGCTCTGCCTGGTCAAGAGACACTTCAGGGAAAATGTTTGGGAGAAAATAGAATCACTCTACCTTTTCTTAGAGGGAACCAGCAAATGTCACTGAATGAGAAATGTTCTTGACGCAGAAGAATGCACCAGTGATGAGCATATTTACCATTCTTGATGACTTCATCAAGTCCACACCACCATCAGCATTCAGTGGAAACCAAGACCTGCAGGAAACCATTCTACTTGTAAAAGGTCAAACACTGGTAGCCCTAAGCTGTTGAAATGAAGCAGAGAAAACAATTTTAAAGCCATTTACTACCCTGTTCTTTGACAGCTTTTGTCCCGGCTTCCAGTAAGAGAGATTTGCTTTTATAGTCACAATCCTTTAAGTAAATATGATGCTTCTGGGTACAAAATGCATTTGATTGCTTTCTTTGAGTCATAAGGCTTTTATCTTCTTTCTAAAATCATAAAGCCTATGAGGCATTGCATTTTTCCAGGAGTACTGACTGATGTCCATCCTATACATTTAGGTAATCAGATAAAGGTATAGATGATGATACAGTAAGTTTGGTAATGCAGGAAGAAATTCATAATACATTAAATCATTTTTACAATGGAAGTAATGTGCCTTTTGTAGGGTAGAAAAATTGTTGTTATTGTTTGATTGTAACATGTTGCATTTCTAATACACTTCCCAGCCTCATTGTGTATTAACAGGAATATATTTGGAGGTTCTTCAGCATTATTAACAGGAAAAAAAAAACAAAATATGTAAATCATTAAACTTGCTGGCATATTTCTAGAACACTGTAGAAAAATAAGAGGAGTAATAATTATAAAGCAGACAGAAGCTGGTACAAAATCAGGTGTAGTTTTTGTTATAAATTGATGGTTGAAATGCATTCTATGTATACTTTTATTAAAAGAAAGTCACAGAGAAAATAAATATTTTAGAAAAATGTCACAGTTCAACTTTAAAATTAGTTCTACTTAAATGAATTTTATAACATTTATTTAATGATCTTCTTTAGAAATGTAAACAATTCATAGAGTCACTATTTTTTAAAAGGTATAATTCCTACTCTCACTTTACAGTTAGAAATTTAAATGATTATGTGATTATGTGACTTTCCTGAGGTTACATACTAGTTAGAAAAAATACTTGCTCTCAAATAATGTGAAACAAGAAGAGAAAAGGAAAGAGAATGATGTGCTCTAAAACTTCTGCTCTAGGCCTGTTTATGTTTTTATGCTACTGTGAATATACTGTAGGGCTTTCTGAAATCCATTCCCTGCTGTGAGGCATTTTAGGTCAACAATTATGTATGTTTCAAAATAGCCACCTTTTTTTCAACATTTATTTTTAGACCTATTAGGTAATAAGCTGTGGTAAGCTATGGGATAGAATTCTCTCCTTCATGGAATTTAAAGTCTTACAAGTAATTTACAAAAGTAGTCAATGCTACTGAAAGAGTAGTAAAAGATGTTCTTACAGCATGTAGACTTAGGTAAGAAAGTCCTCACTAAATAACTTGTATTAAACTAGAAATTAAAGGATAAATACAGATTAACAGAAAAAGTGAGTAACTTGTTGCTGATGACAATAGAGGCAGGAGCGAATAAGGAGAAAAGCATTTCAGGTAAGGGAACAGCTTATTCAAAGACCCAGAAAGAGAAAGATACAAGCTAGAGTGCACTCAAGGCATCAAAGTAAGTCCAAGTTCAGTGAGGTGGAAGTATAGAATTTATGATAGAGAAAAGAGGCTCAATAATATAAAATAGACCAACTTACATTAAGATTTACTGAGTTAACACAGAGGGTCTTATTGTCAAGTAAACTCATAGACATAAGCAATCTTACCCAGCACCAAGCTTTACTCATAACATTAGGGATGTAAATAATCTCAAGTCTTAGGCAAAACAGACAAAAGTTTAGTACTATCAATACAACTCCACAGGTCCTTATTGCCACATTAAAAAGGTTTTCTTTGGCTATAATTAAAAGTGAACTATCTAAGTAATACATTTGGTCACCATTTACACAAAAATAAGTTACTTTGGTCATAACATTTTTCCATTGTATATTCCAGTTGCTACATAATTAATTAAACATAGGTAAGAAAAAGAAAGGAATTAACAGTCACACGTATTTGAGCAACAAGGTAGATGGAACATCAAACTGAGATAAGGAAACACATAAAGTAGTAGACTTGGCCTTGAAAAATCAGTTCACTTTTCGGAAACATGAAAAGGAAGGATGTCTGTGGGCAGTGGGACAAGTGGGTTAGCAATGCAGGAGAAAACCCTGGGCTGGAGAGTTGAATGGCACTGGCATAAAAATGTTCATTAAAGCCATGAGAATGAATGAGTTTATCTAAGGAGAACAATTAGGAAGTCGACCAGAAGAAAACCTAGCCAAAATTTAGAGTACAAAATGAATAAACCAAAAAAAACACAAAAAAAAAAAACCAAAAAAAAAACAAAGAAAAACAAAAAAACAAAAAAAAAAGCAAGCATAGTGTGGAATCTGGGAAGCCAAGGGCTGATTTTTAGATAAATAAAGAGAATGTTTGTGTCAAAAGCTTCTGAGTTTCCAAGCAAGTGAAAACTCTTCATTGGATTTAATCATGTGATGGGACATGGAATAAAGCCCAAATACCGAGAAGAGACAGATAGATAAATGACACGCAAAATGTCTAGTTATCAAGTTAAAAGAAAGATACAGCTATAGACAGAAGGAAATATAGGTTCATGGAAAAATTGTAATAGTATAAGAGAGTGAATATCTTTGAATACGGGTAGAAGAGAAATAGCAGAGAGAAATTTAAGGTAGAAAGCTTAACTCCTTCTCTAAACTGCGTTGATTTTAAGACTTGTATCTCTGTATTCCCCAGAACCAATAGAGAGCAGTTAATAATTATTTTATTAACTCAAGGAAAAAATAACTTATTTTTGAAAATAAATAATTTTTTAAAATTAACAGAAGATAGACGGGGTCCAGAATAATTATTATGTCCAAGGTACAAATTTCACACAGAACTTTAATATCACTGTCCAGTATACACTTGTAGCACTTTTTCCTTTTTTAAAAAATCTGCTGAATCTAGTGAACATGTGTGTGCTTCAGGCATAAAATGATCCATTCATTTTGGCTTAATCAAAAGAGTTAGAAAATAATATTCACTGCACAAGTTATTATATAATACAATCCCAATACAGAGAGAAATTTTATTGACTTGCTATTGAATTATCCATACAACTCTCCTTTCCATTCTCATGAATAATGGAAAGTTGACTATATTTCAAGTGAAAAAAGACTGATGTGCATTGACATGTTGATATACTCATATATCTCCTTAGTATTTAAATATGAAAATGTTGGTAGGACTGAAAAATCTTTTTTAGCTTGAAGTAATAATAATAATAATAGAAACAATTCAAATATCTTGCTTTTCAGAGATTATATTACTGATTCATCATTGTTAAGATTTTTTTTGGTTAGAAGTATATGCATTTATATTAATGTACCTCTTCGTAAACAGTGGCACTCTGTTTAGAGATTGCTTATAGAATTTAGGGACCAATATTTTAGCAGGGAAGAGATGAAAAACATTTGAGTGTGAAGAGGATCACCACTTACCTCCCCTTTTTTTTTTTTTTTTTTTGAAACAGAATCTCGCTCTGTCCCAGAGGCTAGAGTGCAATGGTGTGGTCTCAGCTCACTGCCACCAGGTTCAAGCGATTCTCCTGCCTCAGCCTCCTGAGCAGCTGGGACTACAGGCAAGTGCCACCACACCAGACTAATTTTTGTAATTTTAGTAGAGACGGGGTTTCACTGTGTTGACCACACTGGTCTCGAACTCCTGACTTAGTGATCTGCCTGCCTCGGCCTCCCAAAATGCTGGGATTACAGTTATGAGCCATTGTGCCTGGCCCACCACTTATCTCTTATACTGTTACATTTTATCAGTTGAACTCACTAACTCAGTATAGGACTTTTAAGAATCACTCCTAAGTGTAAAAAAAAAAAAAAAAAAAAGCTATTTTACCATTTGATTGAGAGTTAAGTAGTTTAAGATTTTTAAGCTCATCTAATCATCAAGGGCTATGTAGTATTTAAACGCAGGATATCCATAATAACCCTGCCTTTCCATGAACTCAATAAAATATTAAAGAGAAAAACCCCTCAAGCTTCTAAAATATAAAACAATTGCTAGGCAAGATATATTTCTATTTGTTAAAATTATACTGATGATCCTCGTTGCTCTCCATTGTGAACATCCCTAAAATGTCATCAGGTTTATGACTCCATAAATTTGGAAAATGCCTTACTGTATAATACTGATCATCTGTTTCTAAATTAAAATTGTATCACAATACTGGGGACTGATATCCACAAAGTTGTTCACTCTTACAAGTAAAGCATTAAACAAAGGAAAAATTCTTCTTAGATCGGATATTTCTAATACACGTAGGCACCTGAAGAATGACATCAAGAGAGATTGTTTTCTCTTTTCACATTAAAAAATAAATTAAAATGTTGAAGACTTCTTGATCCAGTCTAGACTGCAAATGTGGCTAGAGATTCAGTTAACACAAAGGGGAAAGTATAAATAATTCCGACATTATTTTAATTAATATATGAATATTTTGGAGTAGGCATTCCTGAGCAGGATATACATAAAATAAATATGTGTGAAACAAGTAGATTCTCTGGCCAAGACCATGTTAGAAAAGAATTGTATTACACCAACTGGACCAGAGAGTCCTGGTCTTTGTTCACTAAAGGAAAGAATGTGAACCAGCAGAAAGATATCCATACACATTCTGTGCTCCAGGCAAATGCGACATAAATGTAGTTTCTGAAGATGTGCTTCTAAAGTATAATCTGAGCCAATATAATAGCTTCTCCACAGGAAAATAGCTCAATTACCCACTTATCCCTTGCCTCCAATTCACCTTGGTGTGATAGCTGGAAGTACCTCCATCACTATCACTCTAGAGGTTAGGTATACTACGCTGCCTTTGAGAAGAAATACATTAATGGGGGATAGTTTATTTGATTAACTCTTTCGTAGACAAAATGGAACAGATTTATCATAGAACCTAGAACATTTGAATGTGTTCAAAGAATTCAGTACATATTCATACGTATTCAAGAAATGAGTTGCCAACACAGAACAGAAAAAGGGAGAAAAATGCATATTGTATGCAATTTAATCTTATTGTGTCTAAGATTAAGTTTTAGCTACACATTCTGCCTCTATTAATTCTTTTCTTGCTTGTGGTTTCCTTGGCAAGGTTTTCAAGTCCTGCAAGTCAGCTCTTTATGAAACTATTTATTACTAAAATTAACTTCTCTGGTATACTGTAAGGGGTTCAATGCTATCAAATCAGCGTTCAATGCTTGGACCCCTTAATAATTAGGCAAATCTAAGGCAGAACACTTCACTCAGGACAGGACACATCTATTTCCCTGTCATGTCTTTGGTGTTTTGTTTTTTTTTCTTTTTCTCTTCATCATTGTACTTTATGTTACAATACTCTCTTATACATACCTTTTTAGACATTGTGTGAGAGTTCCTCCAGTAGGTAAATATTCCTCTACCTTTTCAAGATACAAATGCTGGATAATGGATTATTTGCAGCTTCAACTTTACTAAGCATTGCTGGATGTTTTCTAAAATGTACTTATTAACACTTAATAAGAAGTGTATATGAGTTTTTATTCCATAATACTAATATATGGTATTATGTTACCCTTTACTGTTTTTCAGTTTAAGCAAAGGAATAGTTTTAATGATGTTTCATTTTTTTTTTAATTACAAATTAGATTGAGCAAATTTTCTTTATTTTTGTCATCACACTTCCAGAAACTGCCTGTATTTATCCCATGCCATTTTATGCAGTTATTCATTTCTTGAAATATTAATGTGTAAGAGATATTTATAACTTCCAGGTATTATTTTCTATTGCTTAAATACTTGCAAAAGGATCATGCAAATCAAAAATTGGACTTTTAATTTTTGTTATATTGCCATTTGAAATTATTTTAAATGTACTTACATTTATTTTCTTTCTCTTACATATTTGCTTTTGGGGCCTGATTTGGAAAATCAATACCTTCTTTGATATTGTATTTTCTTCTAAAGTACTTTAATGTTTGCTTTTCACATTTTTTAATCAATGAGGAGCTTCTTGATTGATTGCTTTAACCTTCAAACATAATATAGAAAATTCAGGGAGGGAAGGAAAATCTATTGTATTTGCTCATGTGTTTGCTTTTTCTGTTGTTCTTCATGATGTGTCGAAGCTTGTTTGTTTATTATTTCCATCTTGCTTAAATCACTTACTTTAACCATTATTATAGAGTAGTTTTGCCAGTGACAAATGCGTAGTTTTTCTTCATTTGAAAATGTATTTCCCCTTCATTCTTGAAAGACTAATGCTAGATATAAAATTCTGAGTTGATAGTTTTTTGTTTTGTTTTGTTTTGTTTTGTTTTGTTTTCTTTCAGGACTTGATAAATGTTTCATTTCCCTCTGACTCTTTCTGATTTTTAATGAGAAATTCACTGTCTTTTCAATATTTTTCCCCTATACGTGTTTCTCTCTGCTGCTTCTAAGATATTTCTTCTCTGTCTTTGGCTCACAGTAGTTTGACTATAATGTGGTTTGGTTCGGATTCCTTTGGGTGTATCTTGGTTAAGGCTTGCTCAGCTTTAACAGTCTATAGGTTTATGTCTTTTACCAATTTAGGATAATTTCAGCTATTATTTATTCAAGCACTTTTTTGACCTCGCCCTTTTTCTTCTTTCTTTTTATTTTTCCTGGACTCTGATGACATTAATGTTAGTTTTTATTGTTATAGTCCCAAGGGTCCCTAATATTTTTCCAATTTTGTGTTTAATTCCATTTTTTCTCTGTTGTTTAGATTGATCAATTTCTACTGTTTTATCATCAAGTTCCCTCATTCATTCGTGTAAGGTCTCCCCTACGTTGCTGAGCCCATCAATTTAGGGTTTGTTTTTTGTTTTTGTTTTCCATTTTCATTATTGTATTTTTCTGTTTCAATTTTCTTTTTTTTTTAATATCTTCTACTTTTTCCTAAATTTTCTGTTACTTTGCTGAGAATTTATTTTTCCATGTGTTTCAAGGGTGTTTATTATTGCTTCATAATTGTGTTTTTATCATAGCTATTTTTAAAGTTTTGACATATAATCCTAACATTTATGTCATCTTGCTTTTGGTGTAGGTTGTTCATTTTTTCTCATTCACGTAACATTTTCCTAGTTCTTGGTATAATGAGGGGTTTTACTGAAAGCTAGACATTTTGACTATTAGTTGTAAGAATGCAAATATTCTTTAAATATTTCATTTCAGCTGCTTTCCTCTGATGCTGTTCCAGTGGGAGAATGGGAAAGAATGTCACCTTCTACTTTCATGTAGATATAGAGTACAGTTTCCCACATAAGCTCCACTGACATGAGGAAAAGTGAAGGTTTTTTGTTATTGCCCATTGAGGTGGGAGTCCTGACTCCCCTTAGGCCACTTCTTATAGGGAGCAGGGTACCCTACAAGGAGCAGGAGCGCCTTGCTTTTACTGCTCTTGTGGCCTCCATGACCTCATGGGGGTATGGCTTGTTAACAGGTTGGTGGTGAAGGTTTTTACTCCAACTTCTCCTTCAGCTGCATCGCACTGACTGCAACTGGAGAAAATACTCTGCTTTTAATAGCTTATATGATTAGACATGGCCTACTTGCACAATATAGGATAAACTCTCATGTCATGGTTTGCACCCTTTATAACAACTGCAAAATCCATTTGGTCGTGTGACATGACAAATTCTCAGGTTTCAGGCATTAGGATAGGGACATTTAGGGTAATTCTGCTTACCACACTGCAAAATAACATAGAACAACCCTATTCAATAGAAATAAAATCTGAGTCACTAATGTGAGTATCCATTATAATTAAAAATTTAACATAGTAAAATAATTTTTTAAATTGGAGAAATTTAGTTTTACTAGCGTATTTTATTTAATCCAATACATCCAAATTATCATTTTAATATAATAGTTAATATAAAATTCTTATTCAGATATTTTACATTCATTTTCTCATACTAAGTATTTTGTACATACATCTTTATTTAGTCTAGTCACATTCCAAGTGCTCAAAAGCTAAAAGTGGGTTGTGGCTACCATCTTGAACACTTTTGGTTCAGCCTATATTGGTTAATACAATTTAAGATTTTATTTTCTTTATTGGCTTGGTTCAATGTTAATTGTAGTGTCAAATTTTTATTGGTCTGATAAACTACATTTGATTGCTTTGTACTACTCTGAATGATTGCATGAATAAAAATCATATGCTTCTTTAAGAATTGTTATAACCAACTGGGCATAGTGTTTTGGGCTGGGAAGGAGAAAATTTTTTATTATTAATTCAATTACATTATAGGGTTCTATTTTCTTCAGACATTACCTTTATTCAGTCAATTTTGACAATTCATAATTTTCTGGAGTATACCAATTAGTTTTTATTTTCAATTATTAAAAATGTCTTATACATGTATTATTTTATATAGTCTGATTTTGTTGATCACATTTTTATCTCTATTGCCTTTTGAATCAACTTTTTGTGGAGGTAAAAATTATGTAATATAAAATATACCATTTTTAGTATACAGTTTTACATTTTGACAAATGTATTTATCAGTGTAAACAATACCACAATCAGAATATAGAACATTTCTATTATTCCAAAAAGTTTTCTTATACCCCATCACACTTAATTGTTTCTTCTTCCCTCTAGTCTCTGGCAACCACTAGTTTTCCATTACTAAGGAAGCAGTATACATAGAATTTCATGTAAGTTGAATAAGACAGTATCCTAGTCTTTTGTGTACAACTGTTTACCCTCAGCATCATGCTTTTCAAATTTATCCTTTTTAAAAAACAGAAGAGGATACAATGCAATTTTTATTATATGGATATATTGTATAGTGATGAGGTCTGGACTTTTAGTGTAACCATTACCTGAATAGTGAACACTGTACCCCACATGTATTTTTTTCAACACTCATCACCCTTCCACCCTCCTACCTTTTTGAGTCTTCAATGTCTCTTATTCCAATTTATGTGTCCATGTGTAACCAACCATTGTTTAGCTCCCACTTATAAGTGAGAACATGCAGGATTTGACTTTCTGTTTCTGAGTTTACAGACATACGTATATATATGTATATATAAATACACACACGCACACAGACATACACACACACACACATATTCATTGATCATTCATTGATACATACTTAAGTTGATTCCATGGCTTTGCTCTGCTGAATAGCACTGTAATAAACACATAAGTGTAGGTAGTGTAGGTGTCTTTCTTATAAAACAACTTTTATCATTGTTTTGGGCAGACACCCAGTAGTGGGATTGCTGGATTGAATGGTAGTTCTATTTTTAGTTTCTTGAGAAATTTCTGTACTGTTTCCCATACAGGTTGTACTAATCTGCATTCCCACCAACAGTGTATAAGCATTCGCTTTTCTCCATACCCTGGCCAAAATCTGTTGTTTTTGACTTTTTAGTAATAGCTATTCTGACTGGTGTAAGATGGTATCTTATTGTGGTTTTAATTTGCATTTCTGATTATTAGTAATGTTGAATCTTTTTTCATGTTCGTTGGCTTCTTGTATGTCTTCTTTTGAAAAGTGTCTGTTTGTGTCCTTTTGCCAAGTTTATAATAGTGTTGTTTTTCTCTTATTGCATTATTTGAATACCTTATATACTTTGGATATTAGTCTTTTCTTGGACGCATAGTTTGAAAATATTTTCTCTCATTCTGTAGGTTGTTTTAATAAATGTATCAGAAATTCAGTCTTTCTGTTGTTGAGTCGTATTTCATTATGTAGGTATGCCACAATTAGCTTACCTATTCACTTTTTTAGTTGCAAAGATTTTTACCTATATCTTTTTTAGGAAAGTATAAAATTTTACATTTTCTGTTTGGTCTATGGTTTATTTTGAAATATTTTTGTATGCTCTAAGGGTCAATGTTAATTTTTCAAAAAAATATCCTCTTATTTCATAATTTGTTGAAAAGATCAGCCTATTTTCTCTATTTTGAATGAAGTGCAAATCTAGTTCTACACTTTCTGGACTTTTAATAATAAGTTGTTATAAATCCAGTAACTTCGTTTTACTCTTTTAGTACTATCTGTTATAGCACCATTGGATTTTCCTATAAATTTCAGAATTAGCTTGTCAATTGTCACATTTTATTGGCATTGCACAGAATTGATAAATATTTGTTAACACCTTAATAATATTGTGTTTCAATGTATAAATCTGCAAATATTTTTATTAATTTAGGTCATCTTTATTTTCTCTCAGCAATTTATAATTTTTAATATCTTCTGCATATTTTGTTAAATTTATCTCTAAGTATTTTGTTTCCAGATTCTACTGTAAATGCTTTTCTTTAAATTTTAGTTTTCATTTTGTCATTTCTAGGATATAAAAATAAAATTCATTTTGATGTAATAACCCTGATTAACTCATTTGTCAGTTCTGAGTTTTTTCTTTCTTTCTTTCTTTTTTGGTAGATATTAGAATTTTATACAACGGTTCAAGTGGGTCGATAGTGTTATTAGTCTTTTCACTTTTAAACATTTCTGTCTAATTGTTCTATCATTTAGTGACAGAAGAGTGGCGCTTGTTTATTTCTCCTTTAAGTTCAACCAATTTTTTGTTCATGTATTTGAAGCTTAGTTATTGAGTGTATACACATTTAGGATTACTATGTTTCAATGTTGATTGACTGATGTTCTCCTTTATACTTAATAATATTCCTTGCTTGAAATTTATGTTGTGTGATATTAATAGTGCCACTTAATCTTCATTATGATTAGCGATTTATTTTTCACAAATATTTCACTATTAATCTAGTTTTTTTTTGGTTTTTTTTTTTTTTTTTTGAGAGAGAGTCTTGCTCTGTCACCCAGGCTGGAGAGTGCAGTGGTGTGATCTCGGCTCACTGCAACCTCCGCCTGCTGGGTTCAAGCGATTCTCTACCTCAGTCTCCCAGGTAGCTGGGACTACAGGCACTTGCCACCATGCCTGGCTAAGTTTTGTATTTTTAGTAGAGACAGAGTTTCATCATGTTGGCAAGGCTGGTGTCAAAATGCCTGACCTCATGATCTGCCCTCCTCAGCCTCCTGGAGTGCTGGGATTACAGGTGTGAGCCACCATGCCTGGGCTCTTTTCGTTTACATTAAAGACATTTAGAAAAAAGCAGAGTAAGATGCAGAATAGAAGGCCCCACTAAACATTTTCCCCTGTAGGAACACCAAATTCAACAACTGTCTGTCTATCTATCTATCTATCTATCTATCTATCTATCTATCTATCTATCATCTATCTATCTATCTATATCTATCTATCCATCTAAAGCATCATTGTAAGAATGAAAAACCAGTGAGCACTCATGGTACCAGGTTTTAACGTCATATCACTGAGAGGGGCACTGAAGAGAGTGCAAAAGACAGTCTTGAATTGCTGCTGCCACCCTTCCCTCAACCCCCTCCCACTACTCTTGCCCACAGTGGTCATGTGGCATGGAGAAATCTGCACTTAGAAGAGGGAAAGCACAGCAATTGTAAGACTTCACATTAAATTCAGTGCTTGCCTGTCACAGTGGACAGAAAAACCAGGCTAAACTCAGCTGACGCTTACCTGTGGAGGAAACATTCAGACCAATCCTACATAGAGAGGAATCGCCCATCCCAGTGGTCAGAACTTGAGTTCCAGCAAGCCTCACCACCATATAATAAAATGCTCTAGGACCTTAAAAAAAACTTGAAAGACAGCTGAGGCCACAAAGCTGTTTCTCACATCTTAAGAAAACTGCTTAGTGTGTGGGTTGAGAAGAGAACAAGAATAAACAGGTCAGTGCTTCAGAATCCCTCCAGAAAAATTAAGCATATATTGGGTTTGGCATCAAAAGTAGTCATGGGGCATGAAAGACAAATATATCTACTTCACTGCTTTACCTTAGCTCAGATTTGCTTACCTGTGATGTCTTGCAAAAGTGCTGTTTGTGTAAAGTTAATGAGTTACATATAAGCATGAAAACATGGTTTAATAGAAGAGTTACTTATCTGATAATCAGAGATTAATATATTTTACCAAAGCTTATATTATGAGCTTTTAATTTAGAAATTGATAAAACCAAAGTCCAACTCATTATAAGGAACTAGCGATAGGTACCCTAAAAAAGTGTTTCCCTAATTATATTTTATCGTTGTTTATTATTCAAAAAATATCTGATTAAAGTCTGGATTTCTACTATAAACATAGTATTAATAATTAACAGAAATTTTATGTGGAACTAATCAGTGTATAAGTTCTTTCTGATTTATATAGATGTATTTTTGAATTATGAACACTAGAAAGCATATTTGGTAACTTTTTCACTATAAGGTATACAATGCTCATACTATTTTATTTTATTTTATTTTTTATAGCAGTTATATAAAATTGCTTTATGGAAACTTTTCATCAAAGATATAACTGAAATCTTCAAAACAACATAGGTTAAATAATTTTATAATATAGATGAAGAAAAACTTAAACAGATAATATGAGTATGTGCAACACCAAAGTTACAGATACAATTCTAAAAAAAATTGTTACTAGCTCTCCCCATTCAAACTTTAGCTGTAAAATAATTTTATTTCTACACCCTTTTTATAGCATTCTTAAATTTCAACTCCACAAATTTAAGAAAAATACAGTGATGATTTCTATCATGGCAGTCTAGGCTAGCTTTTATATCTTTAATGGTATATGTTTACTTGCTCTATCCATTTCTGAGAAAGAGGTTTTAAAATCTTCAACTACAATTGTGAATTTGTCTTTTTGCAGTTCTATCTGTCGTGGCTTCTTATATCATGAAGCTATTTTAGCAGAGACGTAAACATTTAGGGTTATTATGTTTTCTTGTTGAATTCAGTCTTTTATTATTATGAAATGAGATTCTTTATCCAACATAAAACTCTTTACTCTAAAACCTTAGTCTGATATTAATATAAGCCATTCCAGCTTTCTTTTGACTAGTGTGGTTAACATGGTGTCTTATTCTATACTTTTATTGTAAAGCTCTTAGGTTGTTATGAAGTGGGTTTCTTGTAGGCAGTAAAAAATTGTACATTGTTTATTTATCCAATCTGATAATCTCTTGTAATTTGAATGTTTAAATATTTATATTTAATATGGTTATGGATATATTTGAGTTCTATTTTATCATCTTACTCTTGTTTCCATATGTCTAATCTTTTCTTTATTCTTTTCCCCTGCTTTTTAAAAATTAATTGAATAGTATTCTATGATTTATTTTTGTTTTATTTGTTGGTTCATTAGCTAACACTCTTTTTGTCAATTTAGTGATTGATTGTTGCTTTACAGTATATATCTTTGATTTACTGCTGCCTACCTTAAAGTGATATTGTATCACCCAGGTGTGGTATAAGAATCTTGTAATTGTATACATCTATTTCTTCCCTCTAGTCTCTGTGCGAAGGTTGTCATACATTTTTGATAATTGCTATAAATTTCATAATATATTTTTAGTACATTTTTATTATTTTTGTTTTAAACAGTTGATTATCTTTTAAGTAGATGTAATGATGAAAGAAAATACATTTATCCACATAGTTACTATTCCTATTTGTAGACATATATTCCCATTTTATATTATTTTCCATCATTCTGAAGGTTTTCTTTTGACTTTTCTTGTGTTCAGGTATATTGATGATACTTTTTTCTTTTCTTTTTTCTTTTTCTTTTGTTTTGAAGCAGGCTCTCACTCTGTCACCCAGGCTGGAGTGCAGTGACATGATTATGGCTCACTCCAGCCTTGACCTCCTAAGCTCGACTAATCCTTCCTAACTCAGCCTCCCAAGTAGCTAGGCCTACAAGTGTGCACCACCATGCCCAGATAATGTTTGTATCTTTTGTAGAGATGAGGTTTCATCAGGTTGCCTAGGCTGGTCTTGAACTCCTGGGCTCAACTGATCTGCCTGCCTTGGCCTCCCAAAATGGTGGGATTTTTATTATTATTTTTAACTATAGCCATCCTATAGTGGTATAGAACACTAGCACTTTTTCTTCTTATCCAGCTGTAATTTCATATACTTTAACAAATCTCTCTCTATTCCCCCTTTCACCCTACCCTTCCCAGTTACTAGTATCCTCTGTTATACTTTTTAATTCTAGAGATCAATATTTTATACTTTCATATATGAGTGACAACATGTAGTTTTTAACTTTCTGTTCCTGGCTTAACTTAACATCATGTCCTCTAGTTCTATACATGTTGCCACAAATGACAAATTTCATTCTCTTTGATGGTTGAATAGTATTCATTATGTATCTATACCATATTTTCTTTCTTTTTTATTATACTTTAAGTTCTAGGGTACATGTGCACAACATACAGGTTTGTTACATATGTATACATGTGCCATGTTGGTGTGCTGCACCCATTAACTCGTCATTTACATTAGGTATATCTACCCCCACCCCCTCCCCACAATAGGACCCGGTGTGTGATGTTCCCCTTCCGGTGTCCAAGTGATCTCATTGTTCAATTCCCACCTATGAGTGAGAACATGCGGTATTTGGTTTTCTGTTCTTGTGATCGTTTGCTGAGAATGATGGTTTCCAGCTTCATCCATGTCCCTACAAAGGACACGAACTCATCATTTGTTATTGGAAATTTAGGTTGATTTCATATCTTGACAATTATAAATAATGCTGTGGTAAACATGGCGATATAGGCATCTCTTCAATATACTGATTTATTTTCTTTTGGATAAATGCCCAGTAATGGAATTACTGGATCATATGGTAGTTCTATTTTTAGCTTTTTGAGGTACCTCCACACTGTTCTTTATAGTGGCTGTGCTAGTTTAAATTTTTACCAACAATGTTTAAGAGTTTATTTTCTCTGAATCTTTGTCAGCATTTGTTATTTTTTGTCTTTTTGATGATAGCCATCCTACCTGGAGTGAGAAGATACCTTATTGTGGTTTTGATTTACATTTCCCTGATGATTAGTGGTGTTAAGCATTTATTTAATGTGTTTTTTTGTTATTTGTATGTCCTTATCTGAGAAATGTCTGTTGAGATCATTTGCCCATTTTAAAATCAGATTGTTTTGTTGTTCAGATGTTTGAGTTTGTTCTATATTCTGATATTGATTACCTGTTGAATGAATAATTTGCCAATGTTTTCTCCCATTTTGTAGTCTTTTGACTCTTTTGTTTCCTTTACTGTGCAAAAGCATTTTTGTTTATTATATGATCTCATTTATTTACTTTTGTCTTTGTTTGCTGTGCTTACAAGGTCTTCATTACAAAAGCATTTCCCAGATCATTGTCATGAACTGTTTTCCTTATGTTTTGTTCCAGTAATATTATAGTTTTGGGTCTTACATTTAGGTCACTAAACCATTTGGGGTTGATTTTTATGTAGGGTAAGAAGTGGGGATCTAGTTTCATTCTTCTGCATATAGATATCCAGCTTTTCTAGCATCATTTATTGAAGAGACTGTCCTTTCCCCAAAGAGGGTTCTTGGTACCTTTGTCAAAAATCAATTGAATGTAGATATATGAATTAATTTCTAGGTTCTCTATTCTGTTCAACCAGTTTATGTGTCTGTTTTCATATCATTACCATGTTGTTTTGGTGACTACAACTTTGTAGTAAATTTTGAAATCTAATAGTGTGATGCTTCTAGCTTTGTTCTTTTTACTCAGGATTTCTTTGATTATTCTTTGTCTTTTGTGGTTTCATACACATTTTAGGATTTTAATCTATTTCTGTGAAGAATTTTATTGGTATTTTAATAGGGATATCATCAAATCTATAGATTACTTTGGATAGTAAGGTCATTTTAACAATATTAGTTTTTCTAATCCATGAACATAGGATGTTTTTTCATTCATTTGTATCTTCTTCCATTTCTTTCATCAATGTGTTACAGTTTTACTTGTAGAGATCTTTCACTCCATTGGTTAAATTTTATTCCTAGGTAAATTATTTGTAGATTTTTAAATGGGAGAGCCTTCTTGATATCTTTCTCAGCTAGTTTGTTCTTTGCATACATAAATACTACTAATTTTTTAGTTGATTTTGTATCCTGCAACTTTATTGAATTTATTTATCAGTGTCAAAATTTTTTTGATAGAAACTTTGTTTGTCCATATATAAGCTCACGTCATCTGGCTTCTTTTGTTAACTGGGTTAAATAATTTGATTTTGTTTTTCTTTGATGTGATTTTGTTAGTTTTCTTTTGTGATTGGTGTTTGTCCAGCATCTTGGATTTATAGGCTTCTAACTTTCATCAGATTTTGAAAATTATGGCCCTTTATTTTTTAAACATTGTGTTCCTCTCCTTTATTCTCTCCTTCTAGTACCCTGATTTTATATATATATATTATATATTATATATATTTTATATATTTTGTATATATAGAGAGAGACACACACACACACATATTAGGCAGCTTGAAGTTGCTCCATAGCTTATTGATGCATGTTTTATTCTTTTTCACTCTTTTCCCTCTCAATTACATTTTGAATGGTTTTGTTACTGTCTTCAGCAATGTCTAAACTCATCTTCCGCAATATTTAGCTCATCGAATACAATTTTTATTTCAGATCTTATAATATTTACTTTCTGAAGTCAATTTAGATCTTTATGTTGACTAAGTCTCTTAAGACGTTCAAATATCTTTTATCTTCTTGAGCATATGGAATACATTACAATTGTTTTAATGTCCTTATCTAATAAATAATCATATGTGTCATTTCTGACATGGCTTAATTAAATGATTTTTCCTCTTAATTTTGGGTAGTATTTTTTTTTCTCTGAAGGCCAGATAATTTTTAACTGGACACCAAACATTATAAACTACATTTTTAGGTGCCTGATCATTTGTATTCATATTTATTTATTTATTTATTTTGTTTTGAGATGGAGTCTCGGTCTGTCTCCCAGCCTGGAGTGCAGTGGTGCACAATCGTGGCTCACTGCAACCTCTGCCTCCCGGGAGTTCAAGCAATTCTCCTGTCTCAGCCTCCAGAGTAGCTGGGATTACAGGCACCCGCCACCATGCCTAGCTGATTTTTGTATTTTTAGTAGAGATGGGGTTTTACCATGTTAGCCAGGCTGTTCTTGAACCCTTGACCTGGAGTGACCCACCCTCCTCGGCCTCCCAAAATGCTGGGATTACAGGCGTGAGCCACCACGCCTGGCCCCTGTAAAGATTTTTAAATGTTGTTCTGTACATGGTTAAGTTACTTATAAATAACTTGCTCCTTTAGAGTCTTGCTTTAATAAGTTAGGCACTTCAAGAGCAGGTTAAATATTCCCCACTTTGAGGTGAAACCTTTCTAAGTACTCTTCCAATGCCCTCCTGAATACTGCCCCATGGGGGTAGTCATTAAACAGTTATTGAACATTCAGGTATCATTTCTTCTAATCTGTTTAGATGATTCTTTACTTGGCTTTGGGTAGTTTCCTCACAAAGGAGCATTGATCAATATTCAGCTGAATATTGCAGTAGGAAACTTGCTGGTATCTGGAATTGTCTCTTTCCACTGCTCTTTTTACTCTGGAAACTGGATATTGAGCCTGCCCGGACACCCAGGTTAGCCTATTCAACTCAGGTAGACTATCCAGCTCACCTTGATCTTCACTTTCTGCATTGCTGCCTGGAAACTTTATCCAGGAATTACACTGAGGAAATCTTAGAGTTCACCTCATTTCCCACATTTCAGGAAGCACTATCCTTTATTGCCTCTGTGCAATGACTTGAGACTATTTTTTCATGCATTTTGTCTGTTTTTTTTTTTTCCTCCAGTTAGATGGGTAGATAGAGTCTCTGTTTCTCTATCTTGTCGGGAAGATTATGGCTGTTTTTATTCATTATGATGGTTTGGACTCAGTAAGACTCACTGAGTCATCTTGACTTCATATATTTTCCTGATTTCCTTTCCTTCTTAAAATATTGCATTTTTGTCCAATCTCTTTCTTATTAACTATAGTAAGAAAACTTTATATAGTTTTTAATGATGTGGAGTTAGAAATATGACCACTTTTGTCAGAGTCATTTTTCTTAAAAATTTTATGAACTGATAAAAGCTTTAGAGACTATGAGTCAGATGCTCAGTTTGGCCATTTGACACATGTGATTTTATTTAATGCAATCTTTATAGACTGAATTACATCAGTCTCACTGTTCTTTGCATGTTGCACAAGCTGCCCAGGTTATTTGTTTTCATTTTCACCTCTTGATCTATTTTTTGTTTTAAATTTTTAAAATTATATGTAAGAAAATGCTAAAGTATGCCTAAATATTATTTTAGATGGGACTATTTCCTTGTCTTGTGACTCCTTGGAGCCTTCAATGTGTACTTTTCCAATAAGGAATTTTATTTTATTTATATATGTGTGTGTGTATATATATATATATATAGAGAGAGAGAGAGAGAGAGAGACATGGTCTCGATCCATCACTTAGGATGTAGTGCAGTGGTGCAATCTAAGCTCACTGCATCCTCCACCTTCCAGGTTCAAGAGATTTTCATCCCTCATCTCTTGAGTAGCTTGGATTAGAGGCAGGCACCAGCATGCCTGGCTAATTTTTTTGTATTTTTAGTAGAGACGGGGTTTCACCAAGTTGTCCAGGCTGGTCTCGAATTCCCGACCTCAAGTGATCCACCCATCTCAACCTCCCAAAGTGCTAGGATTACAAGTGTACGCCACCATGCCTGGTTAATTTTTGTATTTTTAGTAGAGGCAAGGTTTTGCCATGTTGGCCAGGCTAGTCTCAAACTCCTGACCTCAAGTGATTTACCCTCCTTGACCTCCCAATGTGCTGGAATTACACGTGTGAGCCACTGCACCTGGTCAAGAATTTTATATTTGATACTTTCCAGATTTGTTTGACCGTGAATTTTTTGTTATTGTTTATATATATTTAAGTAATATATGTTGGAAAATATGTCCTTCGACAATATTTTTTAAATTACAAAGAAACATTCTTCTGACACTTATTCGGAAAGAATTACCTTAAATAACATATCATCATCAGACACCAAGGTGGTAGCATTTTTTTAATTAACCCAGAAGCATCATCTAAACTAGAATGCAAAAAGATTGAAAAATGACTTATACCTGTTTGCTTTGTCATTTGTGCCATTTGTAAAATGTTTTTCAAATTATTATCAATAACATAATTATACTAATAAAATTAGAAATATTAGCATGAGAATCATAGATATCAAGAAATAGGGGTTTTATTTTGTTAGAGGGAAGCCAAGTTTTTCCATTTTGTTTTTTTTATGCTAGCCCTAGATATAAAAATTATAGTACTTATATTTGAATAAAATTATTTATAATACAAATAATTGTCCATCCTTTGATAGCTTTTACCTTTATATAGTTAATATTTCAAAAAATTATATACTAATAATTTTAGTAATTCATATTTTGTTTGTTTTTTTGTGACTTTCCTTGAATATTGCTGTCTGTTATTACTAATGTTGATGTTAGAAACTGTAAGGTTGTAGGAATTCCATTGTCCTTGGTTTGATTTATCCACTGAATGCAGAAAGTGCCTACTATTGTTACATTTGTAGTAATATAACTAAAATACTTAATCAATGGGTTTGTGGCTAACTTAGCATTGTCAATAAAAGTTTTAAAATGTTTTTTACTCAGAAAATCAGATATTTGGTAAAAAAAAAAATGCATTTTACTTATCTTAATTAAATCTTTTGTTGATGATTAAGGGACCTGTCCAGTTTTAGGATCATCTTTCTGAATATCAGTGAACTCTGGGCAGTATTTTATATGAAGTAATAAAATATTGGATGAATCTATTCTAATTATCTGGCAAAACCTAGAAATGTATTTGCTTGTGGGTCTTGTGATTGAACTCTTACCTCTAAAATTAAACATGGAGAAAAAATAAGAAAGAGATTTTGGCTGATTTATGATTCTCTATTATGGTTTTCTCCTGGAAGTGTTATTTTCTGTTCTTTTAGTCATATTTTAAAAATATTGCATAAAGAAAAGACTAAATGATGTATTTCAGTGTTAAATCTTAGTATATAACGAGAGCTGGATAATTTTCTAGCTGCTATAGAGAAACATCTTGACTGTATCACTTCATATATATATGACAGAAGAAAAAATAATGGGGATTATAGCACCTCTGCATAGCAAACAGAAAAATACATTACATAAAACTGATTTTAAACCCCTTCCTTACTCATGGAAGGAAATAATTAGAAGAGTTGATATTTGATCATGGAAACCATATTATTTTTGTAGTTTTTTGCACCTTCATCGTTTGCTTCATTGTCACGGAAAGCCCACAAAATGGAAATCTATGTTAAAATTGATCATATCTTTCAGTAGTTGGTTGTCTTAATGCTCATAGAATAGTACAAATTATAAAAATCTGCCTCACTAAAAATTAATCTTAACTTCTTTTACTTACATGTACAGAATATTACACATCTAAAATTTTAACCTACATTATAAAATATTTCGTTTAAGTTATATTTTTAAGTCATTACTTTTTAAGAAAATTTGGAAAATTATTGGACACTTTTCTTGTGTACTTCTGAGGCCACACAAAAAATTAAATAAGAATGATCAATTTTTTTAACTTCTCCTCCTGTTCTTTCAAATTTCCACAAATCAGGTTTGCTACCCTGCTTCACTGCTCAATGTGGTCTCAGATTAATCTACAGAGTGTCAAAAAATCAAAAACTCCTTTTTTCATGCACAAAGTACATTCAATCAATTTTACTTACTGCTGAATTTCTGGTACTATCAAATTTCTGATCTATCTTTGTGCATTTAATAAATAATTTAAGCATATGATATTGACTGAGTATTCATTGTTTTAAAGTGCTCATGGACTATAGTAATATTAAAATATTTTGAACTGCAATAAATATTACCTCTAGTTGTTATTAGAGCACAATGTCTTAGAAATAATTTGTTTTTCTATGGTACAAAGTTATAATATCTACTAGGGATATTATATTTAAATTGGACATGGTGTATATAATCATATTTGTTTTTATCTACTTTATTATGTAAAATAATGAACTATTTTATTATGTATATATTTTGTTGTTACTTTTATCCTACTCATTTTTTCTTAAATTTTTATATTGAAATAACTTGAACTTGCAGAAAAATTGAAAGAAAATTAGAAAAGATTCCCATATGCCATTTTGTCTTATTAGCTGTATCATTTCTCTGAATATTACATATATTTATATCTAGGTATATATTTATTTTATATTCATATGGTATATATTATATAGCATATATGTGTAAAAACCTTTTATATTTATATATCATATATAATTACTTTTTCTACCAATTGATAATAAGTTTCACACATGACACCCATTTAACTAAAAGGCAAGTACACTTTCATATGCTTTCACATTTAATTGATGTGTTGCAACTAGTTGAATGGGCTTGCAAGAGCCAAATGTGCACATTTCTTCCGAATTTTTACTCACTGATTCCACATTAGTATCTTTGAATCAGCCACTGTAAGAGTATTTACAATATAGAAATCAGTAAATGTTAGAAATCAGGGCTTCCATGTCACCACCACCTCTGTAGGTGCAGTTTGACAGAACACCACTGAAACAATCATGACTTTCAGGAAATTAACATTACTATAGTACTACCAAAACCCAGAGATATTGTTCATATATTGAATTTTAATAATGTTCTTTACAGCCATAAAACAAAACAAAAACCTATTTTTTGTTTAACAAAACACAAGAAATATTTCATATTGCTCCATCTGGAACAGTTTCTTGGGTGTGTTTTGTATTTTATGACCTTGAAATTTTGGTTAAGTACATGCCAATTAATTTGTAGTGAATTTTCCCACAATTTCAGTATATATGATATTTCTTCATGATTTGATTCAGTTTATGCATTTTTTGTCAGGAACCAAGAGAATACTACCTCCGTGTTGTTATCTCCCAAATTATCGATCTAGTCTAGACTTCTATCCTAAAGCATTGAACTTATTTGTTCAACTGATAGTTGGATGCCACTACTTTGATAAATTAGAGATATTATTAACTTAATATGTTCAAAATTAAACTATCGTTTTTCCCTCTAAAACTTGATCTATAACCTTCCTCATTTCAAATTAATTGTAAATATCCTTTCATTTCAGGCTTAACTCCTTACTCTCTCTATACCCTACACACAAAATTTCACATATTACTACAAATTTAGTGGCTTAAAATAGCACATATCGATTTTCTTACAGTCCTGGAAGTCAGAGGTCTGAAATGGCTTTCACTGAACAAATAACAGTGTTGGCAAGGCTTTCTTTATTTCTTCTGGAAAAACCTGGAGGACAATCAATTTCCTTTCATTTTCTAACTTGTAGAAGTTGCCTGCATTCTTTGGCTAATGGCCCCTAATTCCATCTTCAAAACCAACAGTTAGCATCTTCAAATTTCCCCCTTTCTAATCTTTACTTCTATTGTTACATCTCGGTATCTGACTCCTAACCCTCTTTCCTCCCTCTTATGTGAGTCCTTGTGATTAAACTGGGTATTCCAGAATAATCCAGATAGTCTCATCATCTCGAGATCCTTCATTAAATACATCTGGAATGTCCTTTTTGCCAGGTAAAGCAACATATTCATAGTGAGAGACAGGACTAGCTGGATTTCCTAGGCCAACCAAAAATTCCTAAGCCTAGCTGGGGAAGGTGACTGCACCCACCTTCAAATACAGGGCTTGCAACTCAGCTCACACTCAACCAATCAGGTAGTAAAGAGAGCTCACTAAAATACCAGCTAGGCTAAAAGCAGGAGGTAAAGAAATAGTCAATCATCTATCTCCTAAGAGCACAAGGGGAGAGACAATGATCAGGATATAAAACCAGGCATTCAAGCTGGCAGTGGCAACCCCTTTTGGGTCCCCTCCCATTGGATGGGAGCTCTGTTTTCACTCTATTAAATCTTGCAACTGCATACTCTTCTGGTCCCTGTTTGTTCCGACTCGCTGGAGCTGAGCTTTCGCTCGCCATCTACCACTGCTGATTGCTGCCATTGCAGACCCACTGCTGACTTCCACCCCTCTGGATCCGGCAGGGTGTCCGCTGTGCTTCTGATCCAGTGAGGTGCCCATTGCCACTCCTGATCGAGCTAGAGGCTCACCATTGTTCCTGCATGGCTAAGTGCCAGGGTTCATCCTAATCGAGCTGAACACTAGTTGCCGGGTTCCATGGTTTCTCTTCCATGACCCAGGGCTTCTAATAGAGCTATAGCACTCACTGCATGGCCCAAAGTTCAATTCCTTGTAATCCATGAGGCCAAGAACCCCAGGTCAGAGAATAAAAGGCTTGTCGCCATCTTGGGAGCTCTAAAAACAAAGACCCACCAGTAACAATAGTGGAATAGGATGTAGACATCTTGGGGAAGAGGTACTGTTCTACCTACCACACACTCGCTCTTATCCTCCATATGTAATACACGAGAATTACCTATCCACTCTCTCTTCAAAATATATGTAGATATAGATATATACAGAATCCAACTATGTCTCACCTCTCCACTGCTAACACCTTAATCCTTACTGTCACTGTCTATTGACTAGGGTATTGATAAAACTTTTTAATGTGACTCCTTGCTTCTCGTATCAGAAACCAAAGTGATTCTGCTAAAATGAAAAAATCCAGTTGTTTATTTGCCTTCTGAAAACCTTCTGACTTAGAATACTTCCTGCAAGTTTCTACAAGATCTTTTCCTTTCCTTCTTTACTCTTTAGACTTATTTCTTCTGTTCTCAGTTGGTTATAACCACACTAATATTTTTGTTATTCTTTTAACATTTCCAGTGTAATCCCTATTAGGGTTAATACTTGCCTATTTTCTCTCCCTGTATTATTTTCATTTCAGATATTCAAAAGCCTGACCACCCCGACCCCCAGAAAAAGCCTAAGTCCCAAATTTCTATAAAGTGTTTTCACAAATATTTCCTTTTTCGTGAGGTCTCATTTGAACTCCCAATAAAAGCTATTAGGTTGGTGCAAAAGTAATTGCAGTTTTTGCAATTAAAAGTAAAGGGAAAAACCACAATTACCTAATAAAATCAGTTTCCCTCTTACCCACCATACTCCTGATTCAACTTTTCATGCTTTATTTTTTGCCTTAGCACTTATCACCTTCTAACATACCATACAATTTGTGTCATTTATTTTCTGCTTCTCCCTAATAAAATGTAAGATCTTCAAGAATAGAAATTTGTAAATGTGTGTTTTTGTATGTATGCTTTTTATTCATGGTTGTATTCTAAATGCTAGCACATACAAAATTTTAGACAAATACTAGTTTAATCAAATTGAATCTCCTTGAGTGGTAATTACTTATTTCACGTATCTAATGACAATAGAATATAATTATACAATGACTGTTTATTTATTTATTCATATTATGTCTAAAATATGAGACAATCTGTTCCTTGGCTGCATTAGCACCAATTTCTATTCCACTAAGCTAGCTTAAACATGATTAATTTTGTCTATCTAGAAACAATGAATGGTCTTATGTATATATGGAAGTAAATAGCCAAGCATGACACAGTAAATTGTTTATTATTGTTGCTATTAATTACTAGTCTTCTCATTTTCCTCAAATTTCCTGCCATTTTAATATTTTCTGAAATTTCTTTTGAGGAAAAAAAAAAGCTGTATGTAATTGCTAAGAAAATAAAATCTTCATGTAATCCCTGAATATCAAATTTAGAAGGCTACTGACTAATTAATTAATTTTGCAAATAAAGAAACTAAGACAAGAGAGTTAATAACTTATTTCCCTAGGGCCATGGAGTCATTAAGTAGGAGAATGGACCTAGGCCACCAACCCTAATGGGCCATGGAGTCATGAAGTAGTAGAATGGGCCTAGGCTCTTTCTTCTACAATACTCCGGAGCAGTGTGCATTACTTATTAAATGTATTATGGATCCTCAGTCTAACTAGGTATCCTTACAACCACAAGCAAACCCATCAGACAAGCAGATGTAGAAAACATCTTCGTGCCAAAAATCAAAATAAAAAAGTTTAATCATTTTGGCTAAAGTTATCTGTAAATATAAAAACAAATTTGTATGATTTCTTTACATTGTTAATATTATTTACTCAACATGTGTCTTACCACAGGTGGCCTCTTGGTTTTATTCATTCCTTTATTCATTGAATTAAACAAACATGTATTTCAGTGACAACATTTATACATTTGAGTTGTAGTCTCATTTACGTGATTGAATCAGTGAAACACCAGGGAAGTAAAGGAGTCAGGTTCATATAATTTAAACTTTGGGGACACCAACTCATATACTTAGGAGGTCAAACGGAGAACATAAAGTCATGGAGGAGAGACCCGGGTATAAATAAAAGAAAAATATCTCCCATGCGGTAACTAATCTCAACAGCTGTCTATCTATGCTGACTTGTACGTTAGTTCCTATTTTTTAAAGTAAAAGTTTAAAAATGCACAGAACCTTAGAAGTTCACAGAACTTAAACATGTACAACCACTTATCTCATATGCCTACCTAGATACAGAATTTTTCTGTCACCCCAGCAAGAATTCTTGTGCAATTTCCAGATCAATTCCTTCCTCGGGCAGATAACTACTAGTCTGATCTCCATAGGTTAGTTTTCTTTCTTTAAATTCATTTAAATGGAATCATAGAGTATGTGACCTTATATGGCTGGGCTTTCTGTCATCTATATGTGCTTTAGATTTGACCACGTAGTTGTGTGCATCAGTAATGTTTCTCTTCACTGATGAGTATTATTCCATTGTATAAACCTATTACAATTTACACATTGTCTTTTTAAATGGACATTTACATTGTTCCCAGTATTTGGTTATTATAAATAAAAATACTGTAAACATTATTATCTTATGGGTGTATGTTTTTATTTTTCTTAAATATGAATAAATTGCTGAGTCAGAGGAAAAGCCTCTTTTCAAAAGTGGTTGAAACATTTTACACAAGCAGCAAATTCTTGCCCATATTTGAACCGCCAGACATTTTAATTTTAGCCATTCTAATTCATATGAAGTATAGCTTAAATTATATTTTGTGATGATTAATTATGTTGAGCGATTTTTCATGTGCTCATTTCACACAATTTTTTTGTCCATTTTTACGTCAGTTGTTTCTGTTTTTATTATTGAGCTAGTAGTCTTTTTTATATTCTAGATCTAAGTCACTTGCTAGTTATACATTTTAAAGGTGTTTTCTCCCAGTATGTGACTTCCCTGTTCATTTCCCAATTACGTCTTTTGATAACCAAAGTTTTAATTTTTAAAATTTTGATAAAATTCAACTTCTCAATATTTTCTTTTACAGTTAGTATTTTAATTGTTCTGCCTAAAATACATATTTTAAATGAGTTTAGATATTCTTCCATGCTTCTTTTTAGAGGCTCTAAAGTTTTAATTTCTTGTGTTTAGGATTATGACTCATCTCAATTTTTTTTTTTTTTTTTTTCCAGTAGAGACGAGGTTTCTCCATGTAGATCAGGCTGGTCTCGAACTCCTGACCTCACCTCAGGTGATCTGCCCACCTTGGCCTCCCAAAGTGCTAGGATTACAGGCGTGAGTCACCGCACCTGGCCCCATCTCAATATTTTTTGAGTGTATGAAGTGGAAATAGCCAAAGTACATTTTTGTTTTCCCGTATATCTTTCCATTTTACCAGTACCATTTGTTGATAAAACTGTCTTTTCCCTCATTTAGTTGCATTTTTTACTTGGTTGAAAATTGGTCATATAAGTATTAATTTTTAAAATATTGTGCCAGACAAACAAAATGACAACATTTGGCTTAGTTTCACCAATATGTAGCTTTTGCTTTACAGAAAGGAAGGAGTAACTTGTCTCTACTAAATTTTTATTTGATATCAAGCATGATGTTAGTTACCTTATAAAATTTATCCTACTAATTTTAAAAATTTCATTTCTTTCATTGTATTAATTAAAATCATGTAAAACAGTTCGGCTGGTTGAATTTTTAAAAATCAGCTTTATTGAAATCTAATTGACATGTAATAAAATTTACCAATTTTATTTATGATTTTATGAGTTTTGACTGATCTAAACAGTCATATACTGTGTGTCACAATACTACTGTGATAGAGAAATTTTTTATTACCCCAAAAACTTTTTCTCATGTCCATTTGCAGTTACTCCCAGCCACCTCCCCAAAACAGTCAGCCACAGTCAACCACTAATCTTTTTGCTGTCAATATACTTTTGCTTTTAATAGAATTTCATGTAAATAAAATCATGCAGTGTGAAGTCTTTTTTGGTTGGCTTCTTTCACTTAGCATCATGTTTTTAATTCCCTCATGTTGTATTTATCAGTAGTTCATTCTATTTAATTGCTGAGTAGTATTACATAGTGTGTATATACCACAATTTGTCCAACATTGGTAAATTCTTTAGCCTGGAATATTATTAGAACCTATAATTTTCAATCTATTAACATAATTCAGTTGTTTTATGTCTACTTCACTGGAAATAAATTTGCTGTCAATTACAATAGACAACAGTAAATTCAGTTATATAAGAATGTGAGATGAGAGAATTCAAAATTTCAAACATCCACGCTGAGAATTTTAAAAACGTAACAGCTCAAAGAAGTGTTTGCCAACACTAAGAGAGTGATTACAATGACATACCTAGAGATAAACTGGGGGGAAAAGCAAAAGATTTTGTCTTACACATTTTAGATTATATAACATTATTTTTATTATTAATTATTTGCATTAGTTTCTCTAAAAAAAGACAGCTGTAATATGTGACAATGTTTCTCTGAGTTGATAGGGAAATGAATCAGTCATGATCAGGACTTGAAAAAAGAAAGTAGACATTGTAGGGGAATGTTATAATCTACAGAAGCAAATTCATAGGATGCTCAAGCAAAAGCAAGACTTAACTTGCATGAAAAAGAGAAGGAAAGGAAGAAGAAACAATAGTGTAAATAAAAAATAAATGTAGAGAAAGTAAAGGAAGTACAAATAACACTAATTTATTAGTAGTACTAATAATAACTAAAAAAACTTGAAAACTCTATATATGGTTGTGAATAAGAAAATTCCCTAGCATTTATATATTCAGAAGTTATTATTTCTGTTTTGGGGCATTAGCCATGTAGAGAACATATACAAAATGCAATTGGTAGACATTCTACTACTCATGCAATAGTGTTTAGGAAGAAGTTTAAGATCAATTACTTTTTGGAGTGACAACATCAGTTTGGCAGTACAGGCGATCCCTCACTCGTATCTCCTCATAGCAGCAATAATTTGACAGCCAGCTATAGGCAAGCATATCTTTGAGGGAACTTTGGGATTCACACAGGAGGGTGCAAAATCCTATTGGAGCTCAAGACCAAGTAAAGCTGTTTTGACAGTACATACCCACACCCAGGAAGCAGACTCACTGACGATGGTCTTAGTTTCAGACTCAGAAATGGCGCAATCCCCAGTGGACTCAGCTACAGCCCCATTTGGTCTTGGTCATGCTACAACAACCATCTTCCAAGGTACCTGGAGGAGTCACATCTATTCATGCCTCTGGTGACAGACCCACTAACCTCAGTCCTGGCTGTCACTCTTAAAAAGAGCTCTTACAACCCAGCTTTATCTCATTCCAGTCATTGTCCAGGACCACTACTGTCTGCCCAGGGATTCATCATGAGATGCTCTCATCCATGCTTCCAGAGTCTGGCCTGCAAACTTTAATCCTGGCTGTGGATCCTGAAGCATCCCTATGAATTGACTCCAGCCACTCTAATCCATAGTCCAGGGCACCAGACCTGCTTGCCCATGGATCTATCCAGTGATCCACTAAGAGCCCCAATCTAGAACCCAGAGGGAGCTACACCAAACCACACACCTGGTAACAGCCTTGTTATTTGTGGACCCTGAAGCATACCCTCATTCCAGCATCCACTCTGCTGACCAGGATCCTGGAGGCAGTCCCATTCTATCAGGGATCAGATAAGGTCCATGCTCATTCATGCTTCTAATAACAGGCCAGCGAACAGTGGATTTAATGGCAGGACTAAATGTGACCTGACTCCAATTCTGCTTGATAGAACCCTGGAGAAAACTAGTCTAGACACTGAATAGAAGGGTTTACCTGCCAAAACTAATATGTAAAGATTAGGGCAGGTGTTTACTTCTTCATATGCATAGACTAATATAAAGCTGTATGGATGACAATGAATCAGGCAAGCATGATACCATGAAAGGAAACTAATAAAGCTCCAGTAGCCAATGTGAAAGAAATGAAGATCTAAGATTAATGAGATGCATTAAAACAGATAGACAACTAAATGAAATTAGGAAGACAATGCATGGACAAAATTAAAATTTTAATCAAGTAATAGAAACCATAAAAAATAGAAATCCTGGAGCTGAAGAGTACAGTGACAGAACTGCAAAATTAAGTGGAAAGGTTACACAGTAGACTAAACCATGTGGAAGAAAGAATTAGTGAATTTGAAGACAGACCATTTTAAAGCAGCCAATTAGAGGAACAAAAGGAAAAAAGTGAAAAAAAGTAAGAGACCTATTGGACATGACCAAGCACACAAATATATGAATTATGGAAGTCTCAGAAGAAGAGAGGAGAGCAGAAAGTTTATTTAAGGAAATAATGCCTGAAAATTTCCCAAATCTTGGAAAAACATATGAACAGCTAGATTCATGAAGTTCAAAAGATCCCAAAGAAGATTAATTCAAAGAGAAATACTCTGAGAGACATTACAATTAAACTGTCAAAAATCAAAGACAAAGAATCTTGAAAGCAGCAAAAGAAAAAAGACCTATCACATACAAAGGAAATCAGTAAGGCTATCAGTAAACTCCTCTGCAGAAACTTTGCATGAAAGGAGTGAGTGGAGTAATATATTCAATGTGCAGAAAGAAAAAATAAACTGTTAACCAAGAATGCTGCACCTTGCAAACTAAATGTTATATGCTATCATTCCAAAAAATAAAACCACACAATGCCCCTTTTCTGTTCTACAAATTTTAGGAATACTAATTTGGCCTAAGTTCTTTGAGATGCTGTCACAAAACTGTCATCTTGAGACTTTATGAGAGAGATTTCTGGCATCAATCAAATGAATTTTTGCTTCCCCTGACCTCTCTTTGGAGAGTAATGCTGTGCACATAAGTGTGTATGAGTGAAAATCTACAACAAGTATGCCTTTCAATTCATTTCTTATGAAAGGTTGAGTCGCTGAAGGGAGAAATGTGGGCAAATTTCTATAGTGACAATTTGTTCTTTCTTTAAATAGAATTTACTTTACTATCTTTTAAAAAAGAAGGTGGAGTTCAGAAAGTGATTTTGTGTATGTAGAGGTGATGCTAATAGGGGTTATCATGGGGCATAAAAAGAATGCTTAAGTTTAGAAACCTTGATAAGATTTAATAGATATTAATCTATAAAAATGAATTAAAAGTCTTGTAAATTTCAGTAAATCTTCTTTCACCTTCTCACTCTTAATCCAACGACAATACATTATCTTATTCATTTTATTTTCGTATTTTGATGTTACACACTAAGGCAACTAAGAAAGGAAGGATGGTAGAAAGGAATGACAAAAAGCCAGATTTTAATTTTCTATTAGCAGGATTTTTCATGCTTTAATTTCCAACTGATTTTGTAACATCTAATTTAGTTTACGGTGATCATCAATATTCAAAATACACTTTTGGTTTTCTTTTAACTCCATAAAGAACTAGTAGTTAAGTTTCACTGTGCACAAGATAGAACTACTGTATTCCACTTTTGTTGTCTAGTGATAAGTGACAAAGTGTGAACTTTCTTTGGTATAAAAAGGCCTCTGTCTATAAATGTGCATCAACTCATCTAATAGTGTTACACTTGAAATGCTTAAAAAATATAATTTTGTTTGAATTAGAAAAGAACAATCTTTTTAACATTATGCATATACTATGCAGGATAAGTTAATTATATTATAATTTAACTTATTATAATTATATTAACTTACCTTGGATAGCATATGTATAATATTAAAAATGATAACAAAATTCTCCATTTTTGTGGTAAGAATGTTGTATCTTTTTCAATTATGACAAAATACATATAACAAAGTTTATTGTGTTAACCATTTTTAAGTATACAGTTGAAAAGTGCTAAGTATAATTCAAACTGTTATGCAACCAATTTAAACTTTTTTATCATGCAAAATTGAAACTCTATCCCCACTAAAGAACTCCCATTTTCTCTTCTTCATACCCCCAGCAACCACTATTTTACTTTCTATGAGTTTGGCTACTTTACATACTTTTTATCAGTGAAATCATACATTATTTGTGACTGGTTTATTTCACTTAGTATAATGTCTCAAAGGTTCATCCATGTTGCAGCATGTATCAGAATTACCTTTCTTTTGAAAAACTGAATAATATCCTATTGTATGTGTATACCACAATTTGTGTATCTATTCGTCTATTGGTGGGCACTGGAGTTGCTTCCACCTTGTGCCTATTTTGAGTCATGCTGCTATCAACATGTGTATGCATCTATTGTTTTCCATTAAGCTAAGATATGAGACTTAGCAATTGCATAAGCTCCAAAATTTTAAACTTAAATATATTTTTACGTTGTAATAATAGAACTGAACATTTTGCTTTTGCCTTTCTCCCTTTCTGCTCTAAAAGATTTCAATTATCATGATGTGGAAAAAGATCTCCTATTCAGAAAAGTCCTGTATTATGAAAGATAACATGAATTTCAGGACCATTTGAAAAACTTTACATCCTAAAATAAGTCAGGATTCTGTTTCATTTTAATCTAAGGCTAAAACTTCTGCTTTTTATTCAGATTTATCCACACAACATTGCATCAGAATTTTCTACTGTCTTACAATAATTTGAATCATACATAAAGCCTTCTTTGTTCTGGAATGTGAATTGTTCTAAAAGTTGAACTCTTTTGCATTTTTACATATTTTATTATTGCAAGTAAAACTCCACTCACTTTTTAAAATATTGTCTATGAGATTTATATTTTGACAATTTACATTGTGGGGGTCCCAGTGCAATATTCACATAAAACACACAACATAGTTAAGTAAAAGAGAATATTTTATAAACCTCTTATGCCAGTCCTGCCTCCCTTGGTTCCAAGCATGATAAGAGTTTGTGTCACCATGCAGAAAACAATTTTTACTTCCATTAAGCCAGATTCACGGTCATTTGGTGTCCAGGATGGATTTGCTTTAAGGCCAATCTGAGTGATTTCTGCCTTAATGGATGCCTGGTCCTCTCTGGTAATGGGAAGGGCAGAGAAGTTGGTGCCTATCTATGCTGTTTCGGTGTTCACAAGATTCTGATATATTTCCTGTAACCGAAATACATCTTCAAAACTGCATCATGAGGGCAGACATTTTATAAAGATCATGGTCCAGTGTCAATTGCATAAGTGAAAACGTTGCCCATATCATGTCCAGCATCCCTGATATTATTTTTATTTCACTGTAAAAGTAATTCTTAACTTGTCTGCTTTCACCTTGCCTGCAGAAGTTGTTTGCATATGTGTTTGTGGCTGTATTAACTTTTGACTCATGGTTGAATTGCCAGATGATACCAGATCTCTCCCTGCACTTTATAAAAGAAACATTAAATACAATAAATGACTTATTTGTTATCATTACGCCTTTGAATGTATGCACAATTTTCTCAGGGAGTCTCTCTTAGGGATTTATTAGGCATACAAATCTCTCATATGTGTACACTGTAAGGATATGCAATTCAAAATAAGTAATTAAAAAACAGATGCACTATCAAAAAAAATACATGTGTACAAATGTTTAAATATTTAAAATTGAGTTTGCAGGACTTGAACGTGAAAGATTTCTGCTATAAAACTAAGCAATGTCCGGCTTGTATAACATTTGGAATCAGCCTCAATGTATGTTTTAAATCTTGACTACTCAGATATCAGACAGGCACCTGTCCTTTCACATCTGCTTTGTCCAGCAACTTTATTACCTCTCATTATTGTCACTGAGCTATATGAAACATTGAAACAGTCCAAGAGTGCTTTTATTCTCATTTTTAAAATAGAAAGTAGGTGACTTCCACAGAAATATACAAATGGGTAGAGTCAATATATGATTTAAAGCTTTATGTTTTGATAACAAAGTATTACATTTTAGATTTGAGGCCATAGTTTGACCCATGATCTTACAGGGCTACAGAAAAAAGCATATATGAAACAAAGATAGTTATGTTTTGTCCATCAACTCTTTCTTTCAGTCATTTATGGGGACTAAGATTCCTTCCCAGTTCTCAGCCCTTGAGAAAAGGAGTTATAATCTTCAGAAAAAGGCCACCTCTAACCTGCCGAAGAGTTCGGTAATATTCTTCTGTTGTAGAATATGACGTATTCACTGAGCAAAAAAGATTTATATACACTTGTTTATCTTTGCAATAGATTAATATATTAATGTAGTCACTCATATTTTAAAAAGTCCTATTGTAAAAATGGGTATTCATATATATCGAAGATAAGGGAGCAAAAGAAATATATTTTAGAGAATTTCTTAGAGTCAGAAGAAAAATATCTGCTTTTTAAGAAGAAAAAATTCTTGCACAGAAACTGCTAGCTTAGAAACACTGAACTGTGATAACAATGACTGATTATTACTTAAGAAATAAACAAGAAAAAATAAAAAATATAGCAACTAATAGTCATAAAATGCCACAAATAAAATAGACATTTTAATATATTGTAAAATAAATATAAAAATAATTATACGAATCCAAGTTCATGTACCATTCCCAACTAAGGAAAATCCTTAAACAATATGAATCAGTTTAATAATTTTTTGTAAAAACAGCTGTAAGTTTTCTCTGTGAACTTTGATTCTACCACTGTGCAATATTATGCAAATACCACATCATCTTTTACATTTGGTATGTGTTTCATTTTTTTTCCACTTCCTTGAACTTCCTAAATTTTCCTCACCGCTTTTATAAATCCTATAAATGATCAAACTACTTAAATTCATGGGAATGTACAAATATTTATTTAAATAAATTGAATTACAATAAGATTTTTTTTTTTTTTTTTTTTTTTGCTTTCTATATTTATTTTTTTAAAAAATTCCAGAATGGGTAAGAGAACAATCATCAAAGATGTAGGTGCCAGACACAGGGCAGAAGGTAGCTAGAAGAGTATGCCTTAGGGAAGTTATGGATCTAGCCTCATTCCTACCTTGTTTTAATAGCTGTACCTAATATAAATAGCTAAGTTTTCCATTGTTCTAGATTCTTTTGCCCCATCTACAAATATGGCACAGCCAGCTTGACTTGCAGGGCCTCAGTTGAAGGACCCCATGTACACACAGGCCAGTATAGCAGTACTAGGCTAACTAGAAGGATCTTATCCCTATGTGTGGTCTCATTTCAAGTCTATGGATGTGTGCAAGATGTTGTGTGCAAGATGGTTTCACCCCTTGAAAATATAGCCACTTCAGCATAAAATAGTTAAATCTTTATAATGATCAATTCATCCTACCTCCTTTTACATCCAGCCGAAAAATGACAGGCTAGAGATATAGAACACTGTGAAATTTATACTGTTAGAATCACTGTCCATTAAATGATCACTAGCTAATGGTCACTACATTTACAAATTAAGAAAATTATATATAGAATACTGCAAAAACACAGTAAAAAGATTGAAGTTTGCCCATTTCTGCTCAGGAAGTCTCTTCGCTCCTAAGTTTCATATGTCGTCCTTCTGGCTTCAAAATTTCTGCTATTATTACTGTTTTTCCTCCTTTTGATCTTCCTTTTGTTCCCCAGTTCCAGAACTTCCAGAGCTTTCTCACTCAGACGCCATCTTTTTGTATGCCATTTCGAAGAGCTTCAATGATGCCTGCTGAAGAGCGGTTGCTGCCTGTGTAATGTTTTCTCCTGTTTCACTGTCTTTTCTAGCCAAGAGCTCCCTCATTTTGGAAATCTCTTCTTTCAACTTGTTGAACTCATCAGCAGGCAATTTGTCCTTGAATTCTTCCATTTTGATTTCTGTGTCTTGAATGATTCCTTCAGTCATAATAACTGCTTCAACTCGTTCCTTCTTTTGCTGGTCTTCCTCAGCATATTTCTCTGCATTTTTAACCATATTTTCAATATCATCTTTGCTTAACCCACCAGAAGACTGGATTACAATCTGCTGCTCACGTCCTGTGCCTTTATCTTTAGCAGAAACATGTGTGATCCCATTGGCATCAATGTCAAATGTAACTTCAATCTGAAGAACTCCACGAGGGGCTGGTGGAATTCCAATCAAAGTAAACTGTCCAAGGAGTTTGTTGTCTCCAGTCATCTCTCGCTCACCCTGACACGCTAATTTCCACTTGCGTCTGACCATCAGTGGCAGTAGAAAACACCAGGCTCTTCTTGGTTGGAATAGTGGTATTCCTATTAATAAGTTTGGTAAAGGCAACTCCTAGAGTTTCAATACCCAGACACAGGGGAATGACATCAAGGAGCAGCACATCCGTGACATTGCCAACCAATACACCTCCCTGAATGGCAGCTCCAATGGCCACAGTCTCATCAGGATTGACAGCTTTACTTGGGGCTCTGCCAAAAAGATCCTGCACAGTCTGCTGAACCTTGGGCATCCTAGTCATGCCACCCACAAGAACCACTTCTCCTACATCACTCTTGCTGACTTCTGCATCTTGCATAGCTTTTTGGCATGGAGCTATTGTCCTCCTGATTAGATCAGTGACAATCCCTTCATATTCGGGTCAACTTCATATTCAAATGCTTGGGTCCAGAAGAATCCATTGTAAGATAGTGCAAATTGATGTCAGTCTGCCTTTTCAGCAGCTTCCCGTACCCTCTGAAGTGCCATGTTGTCTTTGGTCAAATCAACCCATCTCTCTCTCTTGAACTCCTTCACAATGTGCAAGGCCTGGTTAGTCTTCCCCTCCTAAGTGTCCCCATTTGTGGATTTCACCTCGAATACTCTTTCTGAATTTCCAGGATAGAAATATCAAAAGTTCCACCACCTAAATCATATACAGCAACGACTTTGTCTTCTGATTTGTCTAGACCATAGGCAACAGCGGCAGCTGTGGGTTCGTTAACCACCTGAAGCACATTCAGTTCAGATATCTGGCCAGCATCTTTAGTGGCTGTCTCTGCGAGTCATTGAAATAAGCTGGGACTGTGATCACAGCATTTTTTGCTGTGTGCCCCAAGTAATTCTCTGCAGTCTCTTCCATCTTCATCAACACAAATACTCCAATCTGACTTGGAGAATACAGTTTCCCATGAGCCTCAACCCAGGCATCACCATTGGAGGCACGGACACTTTTAAAGGGAACATTTTTAATGTCTTTCTGTACTACAGGATCATCATATTGCCGGCCAATGAGACGCTTGGTAGCATAAAATGTATTCTTTGGGTTGGTGACAGCCTGTCGCTTGGCCGGCATTCCAACAAGTCGCTCACCATCTGCTGTAAAGGCCACAGCTGAAGGGGTGATTCTGGCACCTTCGGCATTCTCCAGCACCTTTGCTTGTTTACCTTCCATAACTGCCGTGCAGGAGTTGGTAGTACCCAAATCAATACCAACAACTGCTCCCTTGATTGCTTCTGATGCATAATCCCTCCTTGAAACAATTGCAAAAGCCTCATGACTAAGGCCATTCCAGCCATCCTGGTGACGGGCGGCCGTAGGGCCCTGGGAGGCTGCGCGCCAGGAGACCGGCTGCTGCAACTCCGCGGGAGCTTATGCTGGTGGAGATGGAGGAGTACCATGCAACAAATAGGCGCTCAGGCGGCCGGGAGCTGCACGGTGCGGTGGTGGCAGCTCTTCTGGAAACCTACAGTAAGATTTTTTTTAAAGTATCTGTCATTGTAAACCTCAGACAATGTTCACTTAAGTCTTTTTCTGCTTTAGCTAACTGGGTAAAAATTTAAATGTCATTTTTTCAAAAAATGTTTGATCTATACATTAATTTTCTCGTTTGATAGTTTTAACTTACATTATAATGTGAATATAATTAATTAACTTCAAGACCTTGAACTAATAAAAGATTGAGTTAATGCATGAGAATTAAGACGCTTAAAATTAGAAAAGAAAAAGAGAATGAGAACAATCTAGGTCACCAAGCATGGTTTTAACTCATATATCCATGTTTTATAAAATATTTTTGCTATTTATAAAACTATTGTCAACTAAGAAAACTCTAGCTTTAATGTGGTAGATATATTTCTGCTGACAAGATTTGCATATTTGCGCTTATGTGTTGCATGTACATTTCAACACAAATATAGGCTATTATTATTCAACAAAGTTTATGAATGATAAAAAGGAAAACTCAATAGTTTGGAAGACAACTGGTCTCAGTCTGGTGTTGACAGGCAGTGGCAGAAAGGCACCCCGGGCCTACTTATTTATCCAGATAGTACATATTCTTTTAATTATCAGGCACTGTTACTTCCCAACAGACTATTAACATTTTTGGTTTTGTTATTGTTAACAAAAGTTTCATGCTTTTGAAAATAGCTAGAATTCTTGAACATTATTACTTGCTACTATGTTTGTTTTGAATATTCTTATGCTAAACAAGGACTGGAGTCATTTCTTGTTATGCTGTGGATGCTTATGACTTACATTCATAGCTTTACATAACATGGGCTGTCAGGCCTCAAATTCAGAATAATATAACTGTTTTTTGGGTTTTTTTTTTACATACAATTTTTTGGAGATTACCTTTTGGTCACTGGATAACACCAAGTTTTACTCTCTCAGCTTCAAAAGTAACGGAGGTCATATGTAACTAGATATGTTTGGTATTTCCCATTTTTATTAGTTCACTACTGTTACGAGCTGTCTTTTCATTTAGCCACAATATGGGAAAGTCTGCTGTAATGTTTATTTGATTTAACTAGATGGGCATCTCTTTCCCCAAGGATGCCCAGATAGCTAGTAAAACATTATTTCTGGGTGCTTGCCTGTGAGGGGGTTTCTGGAAGAGATCAGTATTCGGTAGACTGAGTAAAGATGATCACTCTCCCAAAATGTCGATGGGCGTTGTTCAATCCATTGAGGTCCTGAATAGAACAAAAAAGTGGAAGAAGGGTGAAATTGCTCTCCTGTGGAGCTGAGGCATCCAACTTCTTTTGCCTTCAGACATCAATGATTCTAGTTCTTGGGCCTTTGGACTTGGACTGGGACTTACACCAATGGCTACCCTTGTTCTCAGGCCTCTGGGCTTGGATTGGCTCTATACCACTAGCATTCTTGGGCTTTCACCCTGCAGATGGTAGATTGTGGGACTTTTCAGCCTCTCCTATGTTATCACATCACCATCCCTCATAATAAATATCTTATTTCCTATCTATCTGTCTATCTTATTGGTTCTGTTTGTTTCAAGACCCTGACTGATACATCTGTCAAATCAAATAAAGGAGTTAAACGTCCCCTAGGTCTACTGTGTAAATGTAAAATCTTATTCAAATGAGTAAATTTCAATGTATTTTTCAGGATGAATGGATGCATACACATGTTCATGTGCAAAGATTGGCATAATAATTTTCATTAAGTTGATATTATAGAATATATTGTTTCTTGGTTTAAAAAATCTTTGTTGATTGATTGATGGCATTTGTGAAACACAGTTTACTGGATGATTCAGAAGGCATGAGAAGTTTGTTGATGTCTTCACTATCCATAATATGTTACTGCCTTCAGGGTAATCAGTAACTAAAAGTATGTTAAATAGTTTATTATTATAATATCCCCAAACAGGATTTTATAATCCTCCATTCTTATGTTGTTCATTACTATAATAAATTAACCAGAAATATTTAGTTTTGAAGAATGGTAGCCACAATAAAAGACTGTGTCATGTGCTCTTGACAACTTATACTTCACATACCATCTTATAAGTACAGGATTCCCAGTGGAAGATGGCACTGCCATGAGCACCCACCGTTAGTCTGTTCTGAGGCAGAGTCAGCATTTTCAGCACTCTTAGTCCAGATGATGTCTTCAAAACGGTATACTACTAACCTAAGATCAATCAAACAAGAAGCAATTATATAGAAAACATAAAATGAGTGTGGGAAAACCTGTGTGATTTTTCTTTTTACAGTATTATTGGCCTTGTTTTTAAAATTCTATTTTCTGATAGGTGTATGAGAAAATTTTCTCCTTTATCTGTTAGTCTCACTATAATTGGTTGTACTTATATGAAGTGAAATGAAGCATTTTTTTAAATGATATTTTAATTTAAATGACCCTTGGGAATTCAGGAAAACTATTCTAGATTCTAGAAGGTTCTAAATATACAGTAAAAAGTCATGCTTAACTAAAAAATTTCCACACACCTATGCTTCAGAATCTACATTGTTTAACATCTATTAACATCTCTCAGAACTCTAAGGTTCTCAAAACATAACTGAAAAATATTGCAGTAGGTTTCATCTATCCTTAGATTTTTAGAAATGTTTCCTCCAACATGTATTAGTCCTTAACAAATTTCTTTTTATTTGACTTTTTCAAAAGACTTGAAAGGGAGGGGAAGTCCTCAGCTTCAACTCCCTATGTATTAGTAGAGAATTGCTATAAATATAATTATAAATTATTGATGGACCCAAATTGCTGATCAGTCCATTTTAAACTACAAATGTGCTATAGTTTGGCTTGAGTCACTTAAAAGAAATATTAAGTTAGCACTGAAGAATCAGGAGATTTTGATTTCTGGCACAACCTGATAAACTGAAACATCTGCCAGTGTTAGGAATGCCTTCCTTCATGGCAACACTCGGCTATAGCTAAGTAGTGTTGCTGCATGTAGGAGGGGACATACCAGAAGAAACTCCTGCTGTTGCACTTATGTTTTCAGCCTAGCTCCTGTAAGCATTTTGGTTTATAATCACTAATTGTATAGTAATTGGTCTTAGTCCCTTCTCAATAAATGGAAAAGATTTAAACAGAAAATATACAAAACTAAAGCTTATAGCCTCTGTAGAGATAAATCAATAATAACACGGAGAGTTTCATCTTACTAGAAAATGAACAGTATTAAAAATGTCTCAGAGTAAAACTAAGATGCCCATTTTAATCAATCAAAACAAAGTATATATAAAGAGACTATCAGAGCATTGTAAGGAAAAACTAGCAGCACTTCAAAGTAAAGAAATACTCTCTTTATGTCCACATAAGTTTTTCAGAAAGTAGGATAAAAACTCATGCTTGTTTTTCTTCATTTAATAGACATTTTTACACAGCTCTTACAAGTTAGAGACTATGTATTGGAAACCACTTGACGACTGCATTATGAAAGTACTTGATTGGGTGTATTTGGAGGGGGTGAGAAGAAAAAGTGAAAACTGGTAATACTTTATATCAAAAACAGTCACTTTCAGCCACAAATCACAGATAGAAAAAAATCACCTATCAAAATATATAGGGAGCCAAGAATTAGAAGAAATCGTAAAATTCTGTGAATGAGTATGGAGCTAAAATTGGTCATAGCCTAGAGTTATTCTTTTTTCACTGAAACAGAATTTTAACTTTTGCTATTTTTTTCCCAAATAAATAGTAGAAAAGATAATTTGCAGATAAACATTTCAATCACTTCTGTATGCAGAATAAGTTTTGAGAATCCCAGCTACGACTTGACATATTAATTTTGTTAGAGTTCAGTTTCCTTATTGAAAATAAATCATTAAATTTCTAATTTGGTGGTTTCTTTCATCCAAAATACAGTAACTAGACATTAAGATTCTGAGAAAATTTATTGTAAAAATGTTTTAAAAAGAAAAAATATTATGATATAGAGGTAGAATTATTTCTAATTGAAATATTTTTTCAAAGTATTCCATAAGCACTGGGCTACCTAAATACATTTTGAAGAATTTAAAGACTATTCTAAACGTTTTTGAGAACTTCAGCAACTGAATGAGTAGTTAGTCCTTTCTCTCACTTTAATCAAACATTTTCAGTATGAATTCATTCACTCAATTCTAAGGGCCATATCCTTTGAAATTATTCATAAATCTTCTATGCCCTACTGTACAGAAATGTAAAATTTTACAACACTTTTTAAAGTCTTGAATTATACTATCCTGAATTTTTAATAGAACTCTAGATTGAATATGACATCCAGGATCCTTTGGAAACTATTAAAAATTTGCAAACACATTTTGGATGAGACTTTCTGAAGTGTTAACACATATGCATTTTTAGACACTCTAATTTATTTTTCAAATAAAATATTCGTTACTTTTTTAGAAATAAGCCTGTAATCTTTAGTAAAATTTTTCTCTATTGGTAATATAGTCTATAACCTTGAACAAATTATTTACTTGACTAAGTTTTCAATTAACCGCATAGATAATTAAGATGATGAGTTTTCGAGCTTTTTAAAGGCTGAAATTAATTATATATCAAAGTTTCAGTAACATACATTTTAAACTTCTTATTTTGAAGTAATTTTAAATCTCAAATATAGTAGAGTTTCTACATACTCTTCACTCAAATTCCTTTAATTTTAATATTCTACATTGCTATAATATATTTATCAAAGCTAAGAAATTAATGTAATTGTAATATTATTAATTCAAACTTCAACTTGGATTGAATTTCACCATTTTTACTAATGCCCTTTTTCCATTTTAGTATCTAATCCGGGATACCACGTTGCATTTAGTTGCCATCTCTCCTTAGTCTCTTTCAATGTATGACAATTTTTTAGTCTGTCTTTCATGGCTTGGACACTTTTGCAGATACTAGTTAAATGTCCCTCAGTTTGGATATGTCTGATATTTTCTAATAAATTGATGAAGGTTTTGAATTTGGGGAAGGAATACCTCAGTTGCTCTGTACCCTTCTCATTGCATCATTTTGGGATAATGTGACATCAACAAGTCTTATCAATGGTGATGTTTACCTTGGTCACGGGTTAAGGTGGGTGTTTGTCAGATTCTCCTACTCTAAAGTTTCTGTTTTTCTCTTTTTGTGCTCCATGTACTAGAAACAAGTCACTAAGTCCAGCCCAAACTAAAGTAAATGAGAATTCAGCTATACTTCCTGGAAGAAACGATATCAAATAACTTGTGGACAAACAGTAAAATCACACTATACTTAATAAATTTGTGGGAGAAATTTTGGGGTTATGCAAAGATCTTGTTCTCCTTAATTTTTACCTATAATTTTAGCATTCATCAATGAAACTTGCCTAATGCAATTAATTCTACATAGATTAATTGAAATTCTTCATGAGAAAGATTTCTTTCTTCTCTCCTATTTTTAATTTATTCACAATGTAATTTTTTAATATTTTATATTAGTATGGCTTCATGGAGATTTATTTTGTTTTTGCATTTTAATCTAATATTATCATTATTTATTATTTAAGCTATTCCAACTCTTGTTATTGGAGCCTCTTCATATTGGCTTCTGAGTCACTTTGACATGACCCATCACTGCTTCTTGTGTGTGTATGTGTGTGCATGTGTGTGTATGTGTGTTTCACTACAAGATGATACTCTAGGCTTATATTGTCTGTGTGTCAGTCCTAGAATAAGCTATTTTTCCATGGAACTCTAGTTTATTTTATTAGGCAATGATATTTGTATTAGTTACGGCTTGAAGACAATGGAAATTTATGCTTTCACAGTTCAAGAGGCCAGAAGTCCAAAATCAAGATGTCAGCAGGGTTGATTTCTTCAGGAGGCTCTGAGGAGAATCTGTCCCACACCACCCTCCTAGCTTCTGGTGATTCCTGGAAATCCTTGGAATTTGTTAGTTTGTAGCTGCATCACTCCAATCTCTACCTCCGTCATCACATGGGCCTTCTTCCTTCTGTGTCTCTCTGTGTCTTCTCCTGTTCTATTTTAAATTTAAATTTAATTTAATTTATGTATTTATTTATTTTTGAGACAGAGTTTTGCTCTTGTCGCCCAAGCTGAAGTGCAGCGGCGCGATCTCGGCTCACTGCAACCTTCGCCTCCCAGGTTCAAGCGATTCTCCTGCCTCAGCCTTCAAAGAGTAGCTGGGACTACGGGCTTGCGTCACTCCCAGCTAACTTTTTTGTATTTTTAGTAAAGATGGGGTTTAACCATGTTAGCAAAGATGTTCTCAATCTCCTGACCTTGTGATCAGCCCACCTCAGCCTCCCAAAGTGCTGGGATTACAGGCGTGAGCCACAGCGGGGCCTTCGCCGGTTCTTATAAGGATACCACTCATTGGATTTATAGCCCACCTTAATCCAGTGTGATCTCGTTTTAACAGTAACATCTGCAAAGGCCTTTTTGCTAGACAAGATCACATCGCTGAGGTTCCGTTCACTGCAAATTTTAAGTCAACATATTGGCACTGCATTTTTAAACAAAAAATTGAAGTGTATATACTTATAATTAAAACATATAAATAAGAAAGTGCCATTTTAAAAAAATGTTCAAATCTGCTTGTAATTATATTTCTTTACCCTTTTGTTCTACATTGCATTTCCAAGTCAAGAAATGTACTTAGACATAATACTATATTCTACAGATTTTGAAGGCACATTGAATGTTTCAATTTTCAATGTGTATATTTCAAAATATATTTATGAAAATCAAATCTTATGTTCCAGGTAATGATGGTACTATTAAAAAAAAATAGTCTGTTTTCAGTCTTTCACATAGGCCATAGAAAAGCAAAACCTATAAAATTTACATTACTTCCATTTTGCTTAAAGTTATTTAAATTTTAATTTGCTTAAATTGTGAAATATTTAAAAGATACAGCAATGGTATACCATAGTAGACCCTCTGTATCCCTCACCCACATTTAACACATGGTTTGGTCCCTTACAATGCTAATTTTTAAAAAGAAAGTAAGTCATTCTAAAAAGAACTAAAATATTACAATAAAATTGAAGGCCCTCTTTTTATCATGTATGTCCAAATTTATATCTGTAATCATATAATCACAAACACAGCATTAATTAGTATGTTTCTCATATTTATGTTAATGACATTATGCTATACATATTCCTTTTTAATTTGCTTTTACTCTTTTTTTCAAGATTTATGTATGCTAATACTATAGATATAGTGTTTTAATAACTTCATATTATGTAATTTTCTGGATATTAGAAAAATATAGTATAATTGACTATTAATTCATTTCTCTATTACTCAAAATTTAGGTTGTTTCATTTTTTAATATTAAAATATTCTTCACTTGCTATTTATGCACAGAGAATTGCTAATTCTTAGTGTATGTGGTTGCCTAGCTCTGGTGGATACTGTTAAATTGTTCTTGAAAGTGGTTATTTTTGTACATATGCCTATTAGTAGTGTAGGCAAGGCTCTGCTTCTCCAAGTCGATGCCCATTGAGTATTATCATATACATGTTTATTTGCATTTTTGTCAATTTTATAGGTATGAAATTATATCTCATGCTTTAATAAACACTTCTTTAATTTCTAGTAATATTGAGTTTATAAAATGGTTATTAGCAATTAAGATTTTTCTTGTGTGATTTGTCCAAATTCTTGATCTATTTTATTAATTTTTTTGTTATCACATACCAACTTTTTATGCATTCAGACACTAAATCTTGGTTAGTTATAGGCAATGCAGGTATAATTTTGCAGCGTATAGTTTATGGTTTAACTATATATATATATATATAGAGAGAGAGAGAGTTTGTTATACAGATATATTAAACATCAATGTAGTAAAATTAATCATACTTTTATTTGTTGTTGGTGGTGGGGGTGTATTACTGAAGAAATTCTTTTTACCCTGAAGTCTATAACTATTATTTTAAATTAGATATTTACTCTGAGTTATATTTTTCCATATAAGGTAAAGTACTCATTTGTGTTTTTTTGTTTTTTTTTTTTTTCATTTGAATAGGCAATGTTTAGGAGATTATGTGTTGAATAATCTGTCACCTCTTCAGTAATTGTAAGACCGTCACCTTTGGTATATTCTGAACAACCATATCAGTACAGAGCTGCTTCTGAGCTACCTCTTTACATCCATTTCTCTATTTGCCTTTTCCTGTGCCAAAATTATAATATATTAATTTCAACTTATGTGGTAAGTAAAGTCTGCTTTTCTGTAGTATATGGGCAGTATAAAGTATTGGTGTATATGTGATATTTACAGCTAACATCGCCAAGTTCAAATCCCAGTTCTATCCTCTGTTCACAATATGACAGTGGCAAGTTACTTAAACTCTCAATTTCTTCTTGTGCACAATGAAGATTTTAATGATTTTTATATCATGGTGTTCATTCAAAAGTTAAATGTGCTCATTTACGTAAAGCATTATGGCTAGCAAATAGTACTTAATAATTAGCTATTACTAAAAATTGTCTTCACTTTTCTTGGTCTTTTACTCTTTATGAATTTTATGATCAGCATTTTGCATAATTTCATAAACCTTACACAAATTTTTACTGAAATCACACTAAATTTATAGAATACTTTATATTCTCTAGTTGATTTTACAGATCAGCTTTGTTTGGGCAGCATTAATTCCTAACAGTAAGTTATGATAGAGAGAATAGTAGTCCTGATAAACAGTACTTTATGGAGTAGTTTTGCAAAACTTTATTACTATAAAGTAATTTTAGAAACTTGTAGGCTTTTTTGTTTGCTTTTTTGTTTTTTTGGGGGGGGGTGGGGTGGGTTGTTTTGTTTAGATGGAGCAGTTACTTAACAAATAGGTAAAGTAAGTCCTTTATGTTACAAATAAGTAACTTGAGGACCAGAAGAACTGTGACTTGGTCAGTGAGTGACAAGTGGTCTTGAGCAGTACTCAAACTCACAACTGAAGTTTTCTCCCTGTGTACACTAAAATAGATTTTATCAAAAGTAGATTATTTGTTCTTAGGGTATTAAAATTTAATGAGACATATTAATGTTAAATCTCTACAGAACTTTGTTTAGTGTAGTTTTAATGACTTTGACATTACATGTATTTTAAAGTGCCTCCAGGTTGATAGGAACATAAATTGATTCTTTGAAAAACATTAAAAAGCTAATTAATAGAGATTCCTGATGTGAAAAACAGTATATAAAATCAGTTTTACTGTGTTTTGATACCTGACTCAAAAACTCCTGATTCCTTCTCTCATATGATCTCTTTTCCTCCAAAGCCTATTAAACACTCAACTACTCTGTAAATAGAGGTTAGGAGATATTGATTAGCTCTGTCTAGTGACTGATATAGAATCAGGCTTGCACACTGCTCAGCAAGTCCTTTCGAGTGGTGGCTGTGGGGAGGATCCTGAGTATACTGATGAGGTTATTCCTGAAAACATCTATTTCCCGAGTCATACTCACCTTACAGTGAAAATTGTATTTGACTGCAATTCATCTTTCAAAATTCTGCTTTGCTGTCATCTCTTCTGTGAAGGATTTTCTGACATCGGCCAGAGGAAAAGGCTAAAATGTTTTATTCATAGCTACATCCTCAAAGAAAAAAAGAATGTATTATAATTGGATAAAAGGCTACCAGATAATTTTTTTAAAAATGTAGTACAAAGACAATGCATTTGAAACTATGGCTTGCAAACCACAAACAAAAATCCTGGTGATTAGATTAAGGGAGGAAAATTGCTACTTATTTCCTCAAGTAGTTCTGCTGCATTTTTAAGCAGGCAGATTCTTGAGTCACTGTCTTGTTGAAAAGGGTCTTAGAGAAAAAAGGGTGATTCTGCATTCGCTGTTTACTCATTTGTTCATTTTGCAGCAATTTACAGTAGGACTTGTGATTGCTCATTCTTTTTAGAATGCATCAGCCTGGTGCAGAGGCTCACGCCTGTATTCCCAGCACTTTGGGAGGCTGAGGCGGGCAGATCATGAGGTCAGGAGATCGAGACCATCCTGGCTAATACGATGAAACCCTGTCTCTACCAAAAATTAAAAAAAAAAAAAAAAATCAGCTGAATGTGGTAGCACACACCTGTAGTCCCAGTTACTTGGGAGACTGAGGCAGGAGAATCACTTGAACCTGGGGGTTGGAGGTTGCAGTGAGTCGAGGTCGTGCCACTGCACTCCAGCCTGGGTGACAGCATGAGACTCCGTCTCAAAAAAAAAAAAAAAAAAAGAGGAAAAAAAAAGAACGTATCAACTCAGATAGATATGATTGAAAGACTACTTCAAAGCTTCTATTTTCAGTAGCTTGTTACTAAACTAATTAACTGGTGAAATGAAATGATTCATGCTTATTGTCAGTTTAAAAGTGAATTTCGCTGTATGGAAATAAAATCCTTCAAGCTATTTTAGAGGATCTGATTAAAATAATTATGTATTGCATAAAAATTCTTTAATGTTGTGAGTTAACACTGACTCACAATCATTTCTATGAAGTGTCCACCACATCCATATAAGTAACAGCTACCCAAGTGACACTGTATTGTGCCTATTTTTTATTTCCCTCATCGAAAACATAAGTGTGATCTCATCATGCTAAAGAAGTCAATTCTGTATATTAAAAAACAAAACAAAAACAATCTTTCCTGCAACATTTAGTATTTCATGTCTTATGCCTCCATACTGTTTATTTGTCAAAATATATGGTTACAATCAGTAACGTCTACAAGTGTATAATTAGCAATAAGTCACATCTGAACTTCATTTGCTCAATCCTTAATAGCTGTGTAACATTGAACAAGTTACTTAGATGTTCTATGCTGTAAAGTAGAGAAACAATACCTACTTCACTGGTTTGATATAAAAGTAAATGTGATCTGGTAAGAAGTATAAACATCTAAAATGTTTACATAAGAAAACACACTTTCGGTTTATTTTTTCCTTCTTTTTCTTCAGAAAGAATAGAACACAATTCTAGGAAGACATAAGTATTTTCTGCTCTTACAGAAAGGAGAGTTTGTGTTCCTGAATATGGGAAGAAATCAGGAGATGCTGATACAGACCGGAGACATGGAAATACTGGGTAGAAGAGGGAGGTTCCCTGGCAAAGGCTGCATCCTCAAGCCTGGAAACTCATAGCCCTAAATGGGAACAGGTATTCCTGTTTTCACACCCAAAATTTGCCTTCTGGCCCGCTATGCCCCTCTACCCTGCACCCATATAAGCCCCAGGCCCCAGGCTCCAGAGACAGATGAGGAAATGACCAGAGGAGCAGAAGAATGGCAGAATGGTGCAGCAGAGAAGGAGAGAAGAGGAATGTCTGAACTCAGAGAGTTCAGCTGGGGCAATTGGAGAGGAGATCGGACACTGGACGGCCAAATTCCAGGGGAAGATATCTTCCCACTCCATCCCACTTCCAGCTCTCCATCCATCCTGTTGAGAGCCACCTCCACCACTTAATAATAGCCCTGCTTTCTTCCTTCAAGTCCATGTGCAACCTGATTCTTCCTGGATGCAAGACTAGGATTTGGGTACCAAGAGGGCACTGAGCTGGTTAACACTTAAGCCATCTGTGGATGACAAAGCTAAAAGAGTGCACTGTAACGCACACCCACTTGGGCTTTGGAAGTCACAGGTACTCACCTCTAGACACTACCATGGGGCCGGAACCCCGAGGCACTGGTCCCGGCTCCTGTACCTGTCCATCTGGATGCTTCCCCTCCAGTAAGGGACGTGAGAAGGTGCAGCGGCCCAATAGATGAGCCACGCCCCTGTTGCAGGTCCTGTGATGGGGGTCAGGCAACTCTTTCATTTCAAAGCTATCTACATATGACTAGGGAGATGAGAAGCCAGACAACCTAAGGGAAGTTGGGCCACAGTAAATAAGATCATTTTCTTAGAATACTTGGGCAAGTAGATATAGTGAAGGATCACCATGAGTGATTAGGAGGTCTTTGGAGCTGAGTCATGTTATGTTAAATACCCACTATTCATGAAAGCAAGACTAGTCGATTGCTTGTGCCAAAGGTGCTATAATGTGTGTGTTCAGTTGGGGATCCAGAGGATTTTACTTTGTTTACCTTCAGCACCTTACCTGTTAATTGCCGGCAAGAGTGAGATGAGTAAGTTCCTCATATGATTCCTATATTTCACAAGCTCAACACAAAAACACAACATGAAGGACAAATAAGCTCAATTCTCTGATCATATGCATAACAGGGAGGATGAGTATTTAAAAGAAATGTAGAATTAATATACAAACTTTACTTAGAAAGATAAAGAAATAAGAATGAAGAAAGAGATAAGAATTAGTAAAATTAGGAAAATAGAGTCAAGGAAACCAGGAATAATCAAAATTTTCAGAAAATGATTAAAATATTAAATACTGATAAATTAAGTTGAATGATCACTAAGAAGTAGCTTTTAGATTTGACAGTGATTTTTTTTTTCTTTTTT
>NW_012104521.1:1539552-1563338 GCF_000951045.1 Mandrillus leucophaeus
ACCCGCCACCACGCCCGGCTAGTTTTTTGTATTTTTTTAGTAGAGATGGGGTTTCACCGTGTTAGCCAGGATGGTCTCGATATCCTGACCTCCTGATCCGCCCGTCTCGGCCTCCCAAAGTGCTGGGATTACAGGCTTGAGCCACCGCGCCCGACCGGAAGGCTCTATTATTAATTAATCTTTTAAAATAGATTCTTCTAGTCAGTCATCTTAAAGGAAACATGCTAACAAGTATTTTCCTTTCCTCTCTTACATAATGTGAAGAATTATCTGGAATTGTGTTGTGAGAGGAGATCTGTTAAAGGTCTAACCTTCTAATACACTGGCTTGGAGGAATCAAGCCGCCTCAAATGTGCCCTCAAGTAACTTTAATATTTGTATAAGTCCTTGAAAAAAATGGATAAAAGGATACCACAGGTCCAACAAGTATGGAAAGCAATGTGGTCTGTACTGTGACGATCTGCTACAGGAGATTGTAATGCCACAGCATAGTTTTGTAAGCTATTACAGAAGATGAATCAGAACCTCATCCATTCAGCAATTATTTCTTTACTAAGCATAAAATAAAATAACAATATAATTTTATGCATATATTTGTATGAATGTGTGCTAACTCGTAAGGAAGGCACATACCAGTGGAATGTCAAATCAGCTTTAGAAACGGAAAAACCAGGTACTTAGATTATGATGAATTTACCAAAAGAATGCCACGGTATAAAATGGGACCAGGCCCCCAGCTAGTTTCTGGAAATAGTCCTTTAGATTGCATTGTGTTTAAATGTCTCTATGACACCTTCTGCAAAGGAATCTGCTGAGAAACATATATTTAAGTTTGAATATATAAATATGCAAAAATGATTGCAAAGCTGCATCCTTTGTAATAAACATAATAGTTGGCCCATTATTTCCTAAGTAACTAATGTTATTTCTCACATTTTTTCTAATAATTGTTTTAAGTAACTAACTCAATATAATTTGTCCATGTTAACAGTTTATTTTATACTCTTTTAACAAAGCTAATGATATCTTATTTTATATTTTGATTTCATTAGAGTTATGTGTTATTTTATGACATTTACTAACTATGTTTTAGTCCTAATATGCATACTTTTAGGCTAGAAAAATTCTTAGGTTGAACCATAATAACAATAAATAATTCATTTATATGAAACTGCAATTTTTACAATAGAATTTATAGGAAAAGACCCTAATTTTGTGGTAAGTGATGACAACTTGTTTGTTTCTCTTTAGAGCAAGCTTTAGGACTATCATGTAATTTTGATGTATTTGTTAAATATATAATTATTACTCAAACCATATTAAATATTTCCAAATTGATAGAAACAGAAAGTGTAGTTAATATCTGAGAACATGACATGGATTTCAAATTTCAAATTAAAAGTCTAAAGCACAGGTCAGCAAACTTTTCTTGTAAAGGATCAAGTAGTGAATATTTAGGCTTTGTGAGCCATGTGGTCTCAGTTGCAATTACTCAACTATGTTGTAATGAAACAATCATAGGCACATGTAAACCAATAGGTGGAACTGTATTTCCATGAAGTGTTAACTTCCAAAACAAGCAACAGACTATATTTGAACTACAAGCCAGTTTGCTGACCCCTAAACTTTAGCATTTAAAGATGTATGCTTAAATTGTGACTAAAATATCACTGAGGAGGAATGTTGTTCTGGAACCTAGATTTTTGGAATCTCAGACTTGGGTTTTATTCATTACCCAAGACTTTTCCAGCTTTACGACTTTTGACAAGTTACTTAGCTCCTCTGGTGCTTCAAATTCTTAAAATGCAATTATAAATAATATCAATACCTATTTTGTAAAAATGTTTGAGAGAATTACCCAAGATATTATAATTCATGTAAAGTACTTAGCAAAGTGCATCTTGGCACATGAAAATCAGTCAGTAAACCTTCGCAGTGTTATCAACTATTCATTTTTCTCTGAATAAAATTATATATTTCATAATTCAGAAGGTACGTTACTTTTGCAAAGGAGCAATACACACATTATTTATTCGGGAAAAAATTTGATTGGTAAATTTTTGCCCAATAACTTTCAGCAACTTTTCCCCTTAATTCTGTTATGTTTCTTATCTAAAATGTATTAAAACAGCTCTGTATCATTTTAAGTCAACACACTTTCATTTAGTTAACCAATTATATGTATAAGTTTGGGAATGCTTAATAGGGAATACTAAAGTCTAGACACATTAGGATTTTAAAAAGCCAGATGATCTTTTACAATTAATTAAAAACCAGATTCCCATTAAAACAGGTGATTCAAAAATTTCTACACGTTAACCACCAGTTATATGGCACAGCAACATTATGAAGAAATAATTTTGGTCTTGAAAGTGAGGGAAATGAAATGTAGGCTTTAAGTATTTCAACTGGTGCAAATTGGCAAACTCTAGAACTGTTTAAATATATTTTAATAAATAAAATAAAAATGAGTGATATTTATCATGTGCTAAAAAATAATTTTCAGTGAATTTTTCCTTACATCATTTGTATATACATATTCATATACATTTATATATGGCTATACAATTGCATAAATATGTTACACAATGTTTGCCTCAATAAAGTTTGACAAACAGATGTATTGATATAATTAATCTCTCCTGATGATTTGTCATCCTACAAAAGTAAGCATGGCTATTGCACTTGCATTTAAGGGCCTCAGGATGTTCTGATTATTGTATACATTTCACCTGATATTAAAAACTTACTATGTTGTGTAATCCGATACAAATCAATTAAAAAACATAATGTTTCATTAATTGATGCACAATTGGAAAACCATAATAGTCTGTCTTTGGAATTAGAACTGTGATATTCCATGCTGCTATGGTCTGGATGTTTTTGTATTCCCCACAATTCATGTTTTGAAACCTACTCTTCAATACAATAGCATTAAGAATTGGAACCTTTAGGAGATGATTGGTTCATGAGAGCTCTGCCCTTATGAATAGGATTAGTACACTCATAAAAGAGGCTTGAGGAAGCTTATTTATCTCTTCTGCCATGTGAAGATGCAGCTAGAAGGCACCATCTTTTAAGCAAAAGAAGGCCCTCACCAGGCACCAACTCTGCTGATAATTTAGTCTTGGATGTTCCTGTCTCCAGAACTGTGAGCAATACATTTCTATTGTTTATAAGTTACCCAGTCTAAGGTACTTTTTAATAGCAACCTGAACAGACTGAAACACACACTCAAGGATCTTTGTTTCTGTTTACTCCTTTGATAGAGGAAGTTTGACTTCTGAACTTCACAAGTATACCAGAATTTAATGAAATACTCTGTTTTTGAAAATATCCAACTTTGAACTCTTGGAAGAAAATGATTCTGTTCACTGAACTCTGTAAGTTACTTGTAGACAATGAAATTAGAAGCCTATTGCCACTAACTAGCTTAATTTTGACTGTTAAAACTTTTCTATATTTCAAGGTTTTAAAGAACATCTCCAAAAACGTTTGAGAGTATGGAAAACATCTTCAAGTGTCTATCTGAACTTTCTTTTCTCTCTTGTACTTTTGCCACTATCATGATTTAAACTAATCAGAGGACTTGATTACTAATCAAATATTTTAGAATTTGTAAATTATGGTAAAAAAAAAAAAAAAAAAAGACCCAGTGAATCTCCAGAACTCAGTATATGGGTTAAATAACTCTCATTACTCTTGATGTTTTTCCAAGCTTCAGTTGGTAGAGTGTTTAACGATAAGCTGAGCTGGTCTTTTCACATTTGATTCTAATAACTAAGACAGAAACCAAGATACCTAAAATGCATTAATATGTAAACGCATGGTTTGCCTCACATGTTTAAAGTTCTGAGGTTTTACTATCAGAGACAAACTAGATTTAAATTAATTGAAAAATGAAGAAGGAAGTTGTTAACATAAAATTATAAAGAATTTTTAAAGGATAATGGTCTACTATTTTTCCCCCTCCTAAAATGATGAAATTATTAATTATACAACCTTCCTCAACACAAATCAAAATATATTCAAAAGGTATCCATCTTGTATTTCTCATGCTTTTATATGAGTTTTAAATATGCTTTCTGAAAAATAGCTCATATAATTTTCCTTGAGGTTTATTGGTGATCTTAAGGATTGTATTTAAGAATAACATTTTAAAACAACCTGAAAGTCTACCGCTGTAATGTCCTTGATTTATTACCTCTCCACATACAAGTCAGTCCTTAAAAGGAGCAACTGAAAATCTGTAGAGAAAGGCAATTCAGCAAAGCTAACTGAAATGAGTAATGCAGGACATGGCATAGAAGGAGCCAGGGGTGTCCTGGAGAATGTTTTTCCTAACTCAGGAAGCCCAGTTGTGCATATCTCTTCCCAACTCTGTGTCAGTGACATTGTGTTGGTAGCATGAAATCAGCCACATTGGGAGCATTACATCACAGAAATCAGACAAATGTTACAAAGTAAGTCTTTCATATTTTGTTTTATTTTTGTTACTCTGGAGAGCTAGCTCAAAAAGGTTTATGAGCACACCATTGGACACAAATCATGATTAACAAATTTTTGATAAGGATTCAAATATATATTTTATTTAGGTTTAAAAATATTCTCACTTAGAATTGTTGTGAGTGGAATAAATAAGGAAAGGAGAAGAATTAGTAAAAATTAATAGCAATTATATTGCCTTTATTTTAGACAGTAGACTATATATTATTAATTCATTCCATTAATCATTTCTTGTTTTGTCTTGTATGTAATGTGTGCCAAACACTATAGTTTGGTGAAAGAGTTTTGGAGATAAATAAGAAAGGTCTTGCACCTAAGGAGATCATATCTAAAGGAAAAACACATAAACAGAGTATGTGTTAAATACAAATGCAGAGATGTGCATGAGATATTGAAGAAACATCAAAGAAGAGGAACCAGGAACAGTGTAATGAGTACATGGTGGACTCCTAGAGAAAGTGGCATCTAACTGCTAAATAAAGCTTCTTGGAATGTAGATACTAGCAAAAATACTGTTTTTTAAATTAGTAACAAAAAAGTAAATCTTGTCACTTAAAAATTTAAGTTTAATATTGATTCTTTGGCCAGGGAAGGAAACTTCAGAAGTGTGAGTAGGAGCAGACCTCCAGCCCTTTGCTTTTATTTCTGAGGCTTCTCACCCTCAATTTTTAAAATTGAAACACTGGACCACTGTCAGCCAGTTAAAGACAAATAGCATGGCTCCCAGCCTTTCCATGAGAGGACTTTGTCAATGCCCCATGGCCCTCATGTGGTGGGAATGTTAGTTCTATTCTAAACCAGTTTCCTTTCATGGAGGACTTAGCCATCACGTGGGGCTGGAAGGAGGTCCTGGGGCAACTGAAGGCATCTAGCTGAAGGCTACACCTCAGTGTTACCTGAAGGCCCCTGGGCTAACTCCAGCCCCCAACATCTCATTAATATGTTGGCACCAGGACTTCTAGACTTTTCTATCACATTTTCTTTCTTTATTTTCATGGCTACCATATTTCATATCCCTTCTTTACATGCAATGTTGCGGTGTTTTTACAGTCCAGGGAGATAATCTTGTTGGGTAAAGTTAGCGAGTCCCTTAGTAACCAGAAATGTAACTCAAAATATTGCTGCTTCTGTGATTTCCTTGGGATAGGGGGATTTCAATATTTCAGTCTAAACTTTCACCTAGTAAGGGCCTTTTTGTCCCCCAGTGATAGACATTCATTGCACGGTGTAAAGGACGTTTTACTTTGAGTGAATACCCTCTTTTCCATTTGATTTTTTTTTTCCATGTAAGAACTCATCACTGCCCAGTGAATTTAAGCAGTTCCTCTATGAGACAAGTTAATTTTTTCCTATTAGGAGGCATCTTGTTAGAACAGCCCACCATGTCCACATCTCTCTTTCTAACCTCAGCCTGGCAAGAATTTAGAGTCAGAAGTTTTACCTAACATTTCAAATCCTACAGTACCATCTAGTGGGATGGGATTTTTCCCCATGAAGAGCCTGTTGTCTCTTTGCCCCAAACCTCTATTTCCCCAATTCCTTTCCCTCTTATGTCCCTTTCTCAGTGATCAGGCCCCACGCCCTAGTTGTAAGCAGAAAAACTCCACTTTCAACAGTTGAGAGGAAGCTCCCCTTGAGAAGCAAATTCTAACTTCAGTGCTATCCCTATTAAAGAAAGGACAGCCATTAAATCCCTATGTTCTTTTGAGGCCCTGTTCTTCATTCAACTAAACTGGCATTTAAACAAAGAGGTTATTTTATTTTTGGAAGTCAATCAGTCCTATTCTCTGGGATTTCAATGTTTCACTGTGAAAATAGCAAGGGAAGCCAGAGATAGTTTAGAAACACTCCCTCCATAAGAGGGTCTCACCCAAATCCAATGATTGTACAATCTCTTCCAGATCCCTGGGGTACCCTTGGAGCCTTATGTGCCAAGTGGCTAGGAAACAAGCAGGGCAGAAATCTAGAGTATTGCATAGGTAAGCATGACTATTACTGTAGACTAGCTCCTCCGGGATCATGGGTGAAGGTCATGCTTGCATCCACGGATGGCACCTATGATGGTTGCTGGGACCCAGAGAAGACAGGAGAAAAGAGGGAAAGGGGGATGCCCTTTCTATCTTTCTCTCCACCCTGGATCACTATAAAGGAGGAAAAAGATGCCTTCATATCCCCTCTTTTCTAGATGGGCAACAACCCATCTTCAAGCCTGCACTCCATTCAAGTGTAGCCTGGATCTCTTTTAACCCTTAGACTCTGAAGTTTGCTCTCAGCAAGCCCCATCTTTACTCATGTATAGATACCTTCCAGGATTTAACCCAAGTATTTAAACTCTCCTGGAAAGATGTTATGTTATTCTTAAATCAAGCCTTAACAGCTGTTGAGAAACAGGCAGCCCTACATTAACAGAGAAATTCAGAGATGGACAGCATGTCTCCTATAGCCAGTGAAAAAAAAAAAAAAAAAAAGCCAGTGAAAAGGGGAAAGAAGGTTAGAAAAAGGTAGGATCCTTATTCCCAGTAGAAAGAGAGGCAGTGACCCTTGAAAATCCTAATTGGAACCCTGGTAATCCCACAGATTAGTGGAAAAGAAAACACTTTCTGATGTGTATATTAGAGGGCTTACAGAGGCCCAGAGCCAAACCTCTTAACTATCCTAAGCCATCCATGATAAATCAAAAGCTAGATAAAAATCCATCAGCCTTTTAAGAAAGGCTAGACAGGCTTTGGTAAAACACACCTATCTCCTAATTCAATTGAGGAACAGTGAATCTTGAAAGACAAGTTTACTCAGGTGGCCTCTGATATCAGAAAGAAACTGCAGAAACAGGCTATCGGACCAGATGGCACCTTAGAAAATCTCCTAAGAATAGCCATCTTGGTCTTTTATAATAGAGACAAGGAGGAGTTCCAGGAAAAGGAGAAGAAATACAAGAAAAAGCAAAGAGAAGAGGGATACCTTGGAATGGAATGAAGTTCTGGAACTCCATAAGCCGACTGTTCAAGCCAGCCCAATACACTGGTCAGTAACAAGCTGCTACAGGCCTTCATCTTGTTTTATGTCCTTGAACATGACCTGTAACCCCATGACAGTACTTTGTTTCAGCCTCTGCCATTTTACAATGGCAGCCTGGGTTCAATCCTGGCTTGGGGAATGAATACTTTCAAGTTAATAGCTGTGTAACTTTTACACAACTAATTCTCTTCCCCCTTCACGAACAACTTCTAACTTCCTTTCTTAAATCTTCCTTTCTCTAAGTTGCCTTTAAATATTCTAGATTTTGTGAAAGCTGCTTACCACTCTTTTGAAAATAGCTTGTACACTCACAGTTAAGTCATAACCTAATTGAGTCTTGTTGGTTTCAACTGTGAGGTTACTGTTGGTAAATTGGTTACTGCTGGAAAAGTTCAAAATCCAGAACTGTTAACTGCTTGGTGTGGATAAAAGCAGGTAACAAGTATTTAAAACAATTTTCTTAAAGAGTGCTCAGCTTAATTTAAAGTGGATATCCAAGTTATAGGTACATTTAAAGGGAACGTTTGTTTTTCTCTTCTTGGATCTTGTTTTTCTGGAAAAGGTTTTTTCTTGGTTGACTGAATTATTTTTCTCCATTTTGTTTTGCTACACTTAATGCATGCATGAGAGGCCCTAAGATAATTTCTGATGGCCTGAGGCTCCTTGGGAAAAGCAGAAAAGGTGACAAAAATTCCATTTTTGGAGAAATATCTATTTTCCTCATGGAACCCCGGGAATTAGAGGTAGATAATTCCCTCTCAAAATCTGGTTTCTTTGTCTTCAAGCTATACCTGTTTATTAGGTCCTAGATACGTATGCATGCTTTCCTAGTGTTGCTCTTAAAGGGCCCCACCAAGAGGCCAATAATCCAATTAGACAATTGACAAATGAAAAATCTTGTAACTACTGGATCTTCTTCTGCTTGTCTGTGTAGTTATATATGTGTTGTGTGTGATGTCTATAAAAAGCTGTAATTGATTGGCTTAGAGAAAAATGAGAGCTTAAATCAAATATTTTTAAAGAAAAAATAAAAGTTATAGAGGGGCATGCCCAAGATGGCCGAATAGGATCAGCTCCAGCCTCCAGTGCTCAGCATGAGTGACACAGAAGATGGGGGATTTCTGCATTTTCAACTGAGGTACCCGGTTCGCTCACTGGGGCATGTCGGACAGTTGGCGCTGGTCCACAGGTGCAACCTGACCAGCGAAAGCTGAAGCAGGGTGAGGCATCGCCTCACCTAGGAAGTGCAAGGGGGAAGGGAATTCCTTTTCCTAGCCAAAGGAAATTGAGACTCACAACACCTGGAAAATCCAGTAACTCCCACCCTAATACTGCGCTTTACCAAGGGTCTTAGCAAATGGCACACCAGGAGATTATATCCTACACCTGGCCCAGAGGGTCCCATGCCCATGGAGCCTCCCTCATTGCTAGCACAGCAGTCAGAGATCTAACTGCAAGGTGGCAATGAGGCTGGGGGAGGGGCACCCGCCATTGCTGAGGCTTAAGTAGGTAAACAAAGTTGCTGGGAAGCTCAAATTGGGTGGAGCCCACCACAGCTCAAGGAGGCCTGACCCTCCAATTATATCAATGTTTTTTCTTGGATGAGGGGGCAGCCAGGGTGGTCACTACTGAATGTTCAGCACCAGTATTGACCAAAAAACTTAATGTCCTTGCCCCCAATTGTAATCCTGACCATGGGCTCCTTGGAGGCACTTGAGTCTGGTTACCTTGAGTCCAATAGCCCTTCAGCCAGATTGAACAAAGCTCCCTCGTCTTTATCTGAGGTCTTTTGTTCTGAACACCTTGCTTTTCATCCTATTTCCTTACAATAGGCACATTGGTTACATTGCAAGTGTGGGCGATTACACTGGGTATTCATCCCAGAATACCCTTTTCCCTCTCCTTTCAGGGGAATTCCCTTAATGGCCGTGGCCAGTAAGTTGGCATTTCACCCAGCCTGGTGTTTGCCTTCCTTATGACTTTCTCTGCGGCTTGTTGCATCTCTATTCACAAACACTTGATTGGCTATTTCCAGTAACTGTGAGGTATTCCTACCCACAAACCCAGCCTGTTTCTGCAATTTTCTCCTGATATCTTCCGCACTTTGACTAAGGCCATGTTAATCATGTGTTGATTTTCAGGGCTATCTCTATCAAAAGGAGCGTACATACGGTAAACCTCACACCGTCTTTCATAAAATTGCGCTGGACTCTCTTCTTTTCCCTGGATGACCTCAGAGACCTTATTTACATTTGTAGCCTTTCGAGACCCTTTCTTTAGACCTTCTATTAATGCCTCACAGTACCATCTTAGCCTCTCCATGTCTGGTCACTCGTTCGGGTCCCATTGGAGGTCTGTTCCTGGCAGTTGAATTCTTACATATTCTTGGGTTTTGGTAATTGGCTGGGATGTGCTACTCTAGCCACTTAGTTGCCACCTGGAGCACCCGTTGCCTGTCATCTGTATTAAAGAGGTATATGAGCAGCTGGTGGCAGTCAGCCTAAGTAGGATTATGAGTCTATATAATAGTTTGGGGCAAGTCAATTAAAACCTGAGGCTTTTCCGTGTAAGATGGAGTGTTATTTTTCCAATTGAGGTCAGCAGATGTGAAAGGTTAATACACAAAGGCATGCCTTTCCACCATGTGTCTATCCTCATCTACCCCAGTATATTGCTGCTCTCTCAAGGGCATTTGGATTCCAGTCTTGGGCCGTAAGTGAGCTGCCAAGGGAGGAGTTTCTCTGAGGTTTCACTTCCTCTCTTTTCTACTCTGGGTGGTCTAGGGATGTGGTTATCTGGTGGAGGTGTAGGTGCTGTGGGCTCAGGGGTGGCAAGCCCTTCCTCCCGACAAGGAGGGGGTGTTGCCGGTACCAGTTCCTGCCATGATTCTTCTAGTGTTGGGTCAGACAGGACTTTTGGTGCCAACTTCCCTCAGTGGGTGGAGCGAGAACCTTCCTTAACTAACTGTCCCTTTGCTACTAGTACTGCTGCTGCCTGTCCTCTTAACCACTGTGGGGAGTCCAAAACTAGCTGTAACCAAGAATCTATATATGGGAACTGATCTGGGTACCCTGGCTTACAGGTTACTCTGTGCCATACCTTCGAGACAAGGGACCGGTCCAGGCTTCCTTCTGATGGCCAACCCACCTCTAATGCTGGCCAGTCTATCTCACACAAAGTTCTAAGTTTTCCTGGTGTCATGGTGACTCCATAGTCTCCCTTAAATCCCTTTTTGAAATTTTTCAACATAATTCCTAGTGGGATGGGCTTATTTTGTGCCTGACTCATGTTTCCTCAAGACAAAACACCACGCTCACACCACATGCACACCACAAAACAAAGAACAAGTAAAAAGAGCACACACACACTTTTACAGTTTATACCAAACGTGGATCAAAACCAAAATCAGAGTATCAAGAAATCTAAGCCAGGTCAAAACAAAAACCAAAGTATCAAGCAATCCAAGTCAAGTCAAAAACAAAAACCAAAGTGCCGGTACAAGCACACCATGGGTGATCAGGCCACACTTCCACTTAAATGGAGTAGGCAAGTTCCCAAGACTAGTCCTGTCAAGCAATTTAAACCGAGTCAAAACCAAAACCAAAGTGCTGATAAAGGCATGACGTGGGTGATCAGACCACGCTTCCACTCAAATGGAGTGGACAAGTTCCTAAGACCAGTCCTGTCAAGCAATTCTAACCAAGTCAAAACCAAACCAAAACCAAAACCAAAGTGCCGATTAGGCCTTGCTTCCACTGAAATGGAGTGGGCAAATTTCAAAGACTAATCTTACCAAGTTTTATGTCCAGAATCCAAGTGCCTATTCCTTCCCAGGGTTCAGCCACTGTGTTGATCCTCTATGGGGATCTGCCGTATACTGCTCTGGTGAGGCGTCCCACCAGGGCAAATGCCTACCCGGGAGCGCTCTTAGGATTCGTGTAGCTTGTGCTTGTTGGAGTCTCCTGGAAGGATGTTCCACAGGGTAGGCTTAAGCCGCCTAAGGAGCTGCATCAACCATCCACCAATCGCCTTGCTTCCCAGTCAGGGAACCAAGAAAGGTAGCAGGACCACCCCTAGATAAAACCCTTCAGACATGGAGTTAAAGAAAGAAGGGGTTTATTGGGCCTGGGGCATCAACAAGACTCCTGTCTCAAGAGCCGAGTTCCCCAAGTGAGCAATTCCTGTCCCTTTCAAGGGCTCACAACTCTAAGGGGGTGCATGTGAGAGGGTCGTGATTGATTGAGCAAGCAAGGGGTACATGACTGGGGGCTGCATGAACTGGTAATTAGATCAGAACAAAACAGGATAAGGATTTTCACAGTGCATTTCTATACAATGTCTGTAATCTGTAGATAACATAACCAATTAGGTCAGGGGTCGATCTTTAACTACCAGGCCCAGGGTGTGGCGCTGGGCTGTCTGCCTGTGGATTTCATTTCTGTCTTTTAGTTTTTACTTCTTCTTTCTTTGGAGGCAGAAATTGGGCATAAGACAATATGAGATGTGATCTCCTCCCTTACAACTATTATTCATAGAACCAGAATGCACCAATCCCTCACTCAAATACTATTACATAAAGTTAACAATACTTAAATGCTAATATGAAGTCAATAAATCTTATGTCACATGATAAAGGAAAAAGAAACAAAATGAAGATATTTTCTTGGTACAAGTGTATAAATGCAGAAACATGTTTTTAACAAAAGAATGAGAAAATATGTGTGACAATTACAGTCCTTGTTTCTGTAGCTGGTCACATGGTCATAGCTGGTATTGATAATTACCTTCTTCACTACCCATTCTGTATTCCCTTTTTCTTCTGCAAGCAGCTCAGCAGGTCATGCTTTCTTTTTTCCTGGTGGAGTGACCCAGACCTTCATTCCTGAAGGGTCTGGACAATTTGTAGTTTTGCCTGAATTGGGCTGTTGTGGTTTCCCATTGACCTTAAACACAGGACTTGGTAATACTAACAGATGCCCTCAAGGATCTTCTGTATTCCATGCATACTCTTTCTTACCTCTCTTATGCAGTAGTAGACTGATTTCAGTTTCAAAATTGTCTCTACTGGCTCCTGGTTTTTGTATGCTACAGAGGGCCCCTGAAGTATCCAGAAGAGAGGTAAACAATCATCTAACATATTTAGATACATGGGATTCCCAAATTGATGTTTAATCTTTTTCAGGCTATATTTTAGTAGATAATATTAATATATGTCCCCAAAATAATATGGGATGTCTGTAAATAGAGTGTCCATTACCTGGAGGTTTCTTTGTGGGGGAAAATGAAACCATGGACATTAACCAAAGCCAAGCCCCATGAATTCAAATCTTAGCAGGCATAATATAGTCACTAGTTATCTGGGTATGTCAGCAGCCTTGGGATTTTTGAGCTTTCCTTACCCCACCCTTGTTTCATTTTAGTGCATGTCTTCTAATAACCCAAATTGTTTCTTCTCACTTAGAAACTATAAAACTCTAGATGGTACTATAAATGGAGCTCAAGATGGAGATGGCTTTCTTCCAAGGACCCGTGGATAAGCCCTAAGAGAAACCCTAGATGCTGTTTCCCTACACAACGCCCCTCTCTAGCAGGAAGTAGTTAGAAGAATCATTGCCCCATTATCCCTAAGAGGAGTTAGGGTGTCCACCCCTGATGAGTGAAATGAGAGAGGAAAAAGGAAGAAATTGGTCAGTATGGCAGTTAGGGTGGGTCCTCAACTGATTTCTTTCAAATAAAAATGGAGCCTGCAGGCACAGAGAAGGGAACATGCACAGGGGGGCTTGCCTAAGACATGCCCACAGCTACATAGATAAGAAAGCCTACACAGGTGACTTGCCCAGCCATACTCACAAGGAAAAATCCCATCTTCTGAGACATGCACAATAAGGGGAACAAAGCAATATGGAGTAACTCAAGCTAAGTGCCTGCATGCACATTAGGATGGGGTTCAACTCTAAAAAGGGCATTCAACTCTAAAAAGGGCAACCCATTCGGGTTCCCTCTTTGCTCTGGAGAGCTTTCTCCTTTCACTTATTAAATTTTTGCTCCAACCTCACCCTTTGTGTCCTTGTTTCTTAATTTTCTTGGATATGAGACAAATAATTTCAGGTGATACCTCACACAATGAGAGACTGCCACATTGTGTTGCATTGGTGAGACTGTAACAATATCAGATATTTAAATCTATAACAACAAAATGTTAGATATTTAAATCCATAACAACAAAAACATGTTTCCCTCTAATAAAGCAGACATCTCCCTACTCCCTCTGGATCTAGCTATATACATCTATCATTATATTATCATGACGTTTCCTGTGTTCAAATTGTCAAAGAGAATTTGATATGTTCTCAGATTCAGCGATGATAGTGTAACTGCCTGATGGGTTCTTCCTACCCACTGCACAAACAAAATGAATTCATGGAGACTATAGCATTGTAGTAAAGCAAGATTATAATTGATGTGAGGTCAGCCACCTCATGCTGAAGAAGGAGTTATTACTCAAATCAATCTCCCCGAAGGCTCAGAAGTTAAGGGTTTTTCAAAGATAGTTTGGTGGGGGGATGCTAATTGGATAGGTCAGAGATGAAATCATAGCGAATCAAAAGTGTCCTCTTGAGCTCAGTCAGTTCCTGCATGGGGCCACAGGACTGGTTGGCTGGTCTGGGTAAGACCATCAGGTTTTTCAGGAATGCCAAAGCCTGAGAAATCATCTCAAAAGGCCAATCTTAGGTTCTATAAAATTGATGTTATCTGCGGGAATGATTGGAGAATTTGGAAACTTGTGTATTAGCCCATTTTCATGCTGCTGATAAAGATACACAGAAGACTGGGCAATTTACAAAAGAAAGAGGTTAATTGGACTTACAATTCCACATGGCTGGGGAAGCCACAAAATCATGGTGGAAGGGAAAGAGGAGAAAGTCACATCTTACATGGATGACTGCAGACATAAAGAGAGACAGCTTGTGCAGGGGAGCTCCTCTTTTTAAAGCCATCAGATCTCATGAGATTATTCACAATCATGAGAACCACATGGGAAAGACTTGCCCCCACAATTCAATTACTTCCCACTAGGTCTCTGTCACAACACATGGGAATTCAAGTTGAAATTTGGGTAGGGACACAGCCAAACCATATTATTCCACCCTTAAACCCTCAAAATCTCATGTCCTCATATTTCAAACCAATCATGCCTTTCTGGCAGTCTCCCCAAGTCTTAGCTTATTTCAGCATTAACTCCAAAGTCCATAGTCCAAAGTCTCATCAGAGACAAAGCAAGTCTCTTCTGCCTATGAGCCTGTAAAATCAAAAGTAGATTAATTACTTTCTAGATACAGTGGGGGTACAAGCATTGGGAAAAGACAGAAATTCCAAATTGAATAAATTGGCCAAAACAAAAGGGCTACAGGCCCCATGCAAGTACAAAATTCAGTGGGGCAGTCAAATCTTAAAGTTCCAAAATGATCTCTTTGCCTTCATATCTCACATCTGGGCCATGCTGATGCAAAAGCTGGGTTCCCATGGACTTGGGCAGCTCTTCCCCTTTGACTCTACAGGGTACAGCCCCCTCCTGGCTGCTTTCATGGGCTGGCATTGAGTCTCTGCAGCTTTTCCAGGTGCACAGTGCAAGCTGTAGGTGGATCTATCATTCTGAGGTCTGGAGGATTGTGGTCCTCTTCTCACAGTTCCATGAGGCAGTGCCCCTTGTAGGGACTCTGTGTGGGAGCTTCAACCCCACATTTCCCTTCTGCACTGCCCTAGCAGAGGTTCTCCATGAGAGCCCTGCCCCAAAGCAAACTTTTGCCTGGGCATCCAGGTGTTTCCATACATCCTCTGAAATCTAGGCAGAGGTTCCCAAACTGCAGTTCTTTACTTCTGTGCTCCTGCAGATTCAACATCACATGGAAGATGCCAAGGCTTGGTACTTCCACCTGCTAAAACAGCAACTCAAGCTGCACCTTGGCCTCTTTTAGTCACAACTGGAGTGACTGGGACACAGGGCATGAAGTTCCTAGACAACACATAGCAGAAGGACCCTGGGCTGGGCCCACAAAACCATTTTTTCCTCCTACACCTTTGGGCCTGTGATGGGAGGGATTGCCATGAAGACCTCTGACATGCCCTGGAGACACGTTTCCCATTTTCCCGGGAATTAACTTTTGACTCTTCACTATTTATTTCTACAACTGACTTGACTTTCTCCTCAAAAAAATGGAATTTTCTTTTCTATTGCCTTGTCAGGCTACAAATTTTTCAATTTTTATTATCTGCTTCTTTTATAAAACTGAATGCCTTTAACAGCACCCAAGTCACATCTTGAATGCTTTGCTGTTTGGAGATTTCCTTTGCCAGATACCCTAAATCATCTCTCTCAAGTTCAAAGTTTTACAAATCTCTAGGGCAGGGGCAAAATGCCAGCAGTCTCTTTGCTAAAACATAACAAGATTCATTTTTGCTCCAATTCCCAACAAGTTTCACATTTCCATTTGAGACCGCCTCTGTCTGGACTCTATTGTCCATACCACTGTTAGCCCTTTGGGCAAAACCATTCAACAAGTCTCTAGGAAGTTCCAAACTTTCCCACACTTCCCTGTCTTCTTCTGAGCCCTTCAAACTGTTCCAACATCTGTCTGTTACCCACGTCCAAAGTTGCTTCCACATTTTCAAGTATCTTTTCAGCAACATCCCACTCCTAGTACCAATTAACTATATTAGTCCATTTTCACACTGTTGATAAAGACATACTGGAGACTGGCCAATTCACAAAAGAAAGAGGTTTATTAGACTTACAGTTCCACATGGCTGGGAAAGCCTCATGATCATGGAGGAAGGCAAGGAAGAGCAAGTCCCATCTTACATGGATGGAAGCAGTCAAAAAGAGAAAGAGCTTGTGCAGGGGAACTCTTTTTAAAACCATCAGATCTTATGAGACTTACTCACTATCATGAGAACAGCATGGGAAAGACTTGGCCCCATGATTTAATTATCTCCCACTGGGCCCCTCCCTCAACACATGGGAATTCAAGATGAGAGTTGAATGAGAACACAGCTAAACCATATCATTTTGTGACCTCAGGACTAATAGCTAGTAATTATTTAGAATTCAGGCCCCTCTTATCCTTCTAACTTGGTGGCCTCTCCTTAGTTTTCATAAGGGAAGTTTAGTTTTGAAAAAGAGCTATTATAATTTAAATCACAAACTAAATTTCATCCAAAGTTAGCTTGGCCCCTGCCCAGGAATGAACAAAAACAGCCAGCCTTGAGGCTAGAAGTGAGATGGAGTCAGTCATGTCAGATTTCTCTTACTGCCATAATTTTGCAAAGGCATTTTAGGAAGAAAGGCAACATTTTCCACGTTGATTTTATTTTTAGGGGCTCTGACATCTATATCCACAGGTATACTTACTCAACTATGTTTTGCATATGTAAAATAAAATATATTTTGTGCTCGGGTTATAGGAGTGATTTATTAGACATTAGTTAAATAAATAATAAGTTCTTTAAAATGTTACGCAAAATGAATTTGAATACTTGAATGCATAGAACATGCCCAAATTGCACTAGATGCTTTTTGAAGTGTTCCAGAGGTACTTTTACTCTCTTTGCACACAATGGCAATTTAAATAATAGAATGGCTTGACTATTGGTTGTGTGAAAAGAAGTGAGAGAGGAGAAAGGAAGAAACTGATCAGGCAGGCAGTTAGGGTGGGTCCCAGGTTGAATTATCTCAAACAAAAGAACAGCCTGCAGTCACAGATAAAGGAACATGCACAGGGGAGCTTGCCTAAGACATGCCCACAGCCAACAATATAAGGAAGTCTACACAGGTGACTTGCCCAGATATGCCCCCTCGATGGAAAATTCCATCCCCTGACATATATGCAGTAAGGAAAACAAAGCAATATGGAGTAATTCAAGCTAAAAGCCCACAGGCAGATTAGGAAGACTGGGTGGAGCTATCAGAAATTTGTGGCTTATGCAAATGAGATGTCTAGCCCTCATCAGTTGCTTATAAAAGCCTTTGCATTCAACTGTAAAAATGGCAACCCTTTACCAGGCCGCTTCTCCACAGCAGAGAGCTTTCTGCTTTTGCTTATTAAACTTTCACTCCCACTTCACCCTTTGTGTCCACAATCTTTAATTCACTTGGTCTTGAGACAAAGAACTCCAGGCGATACCTCACAACAAGAGACTGCTACACTGTAGTGCATTGGCTAGACTGTAGCAGAAGTAATTAACAATAGAAATAATGAACTCCATTTTATACTACTGGACATTGAGCATTAAAGCCAGATAAATCACCTGAAAGCCTGAATTATAATGAACGAAATGTTATTCGTCCAAATCTTAGATTATGTAATACTTTTCAGGCCCCCAAGTCATTGCAATAAGGCAAAAGCTTCAAATTACATCACTGAATGTTTACTATCCTCAATTAGTTATGTCGAGCCTCAGTCAGGAGGCGTCGTTAGTAAATTTATAAGAATGTTCTCCAAGTAATTTTTCAGTGATGAGGTCTAAAACATAAAGAAGATACAAAGAATCAATCTGAAAAATAAATCTGTTAGAGTTTGAACTACATGGTAGATTTCAACTAGTGAAAACTTAATATCCATGGAACTGTCTTTATAGAGAAATATTATGATACACACATAGCATAGTCACCTTGAACACTGTGTAATGATGAAAAATGCTAAATTGTATCCAACAGAATGTCTTAGGGGGTAAATGTGAAGTTTATCCACAGGAGAATAAAATCTAAAAATTAAAATAATAACAAATAGTTGAATAATGCATTACATTTTCAAAATACTTTAAGGAATAATGTTTCATTTACTCCTAAAAATACTCTGTCCAATGGAATTATTTTTATCATGAATCATATGATATTTATCTTACTTGAAGACAGAGGACTAAAAAGAGCTGTAATTCAGATTTGATCAGCAGTATTCAAATTCCAAATTCTGGATTCCTCATATCATGAGAAGAATTTTTAAGAAAATCCTTTAGCCAGAATGGAGGTGAATCACTTAATTATGCGAGTGGACATAGTGAAAATGTATCCTGATCACTTGGGTAATTTCCCTTGGTAGTAGTGGTGGTGGTGAAATGTTCTGATCCATTCAGTGTATATCCTAGGGTAGACAATGTGGCCCTTTATTGTCATTCAATCACAAATTCCTTTTCTCTTCTGTGATATGTGAAGAAAAGGTGAAAAAATTTTCCAAAGTTTTTTGTAAGGAAGTAAAATTCAAGTAAGTTCTAAACCAAAAATCTTTAAAGCAAGTGATTTTGTGGATGTTAAACTCTTTCAGTATAGACAGCTGGATAATTTGAGTACACAGAAAGAAAACTTTCTGAGAGAAGGAATACTTACTGCCTAGGAACACCAGGGGAGTTTCTTTGTTGGTATCCTAACCAAAAATAGAAATACATGTAATGTAATGACTGTTCCTTGGCAGTTTTAGGTGATACCTGGCTTTTGAATAATGTAAGCTAAACCACAAGGTATATATAAAACTTCCAATAAATTTAATTTATTAAAGACTATTTATATCCAAAATGTTAAAGGATAAATAGAGATAAATACAATCAGGTATCTGAACTCCAAACATTTATAATTTATTTAGTGATGATACACACAGAGATGTTTTAAAATATTACAATAAATAGTATATAATAGATGATAATAAAGTGAAAGACAAGGAGAAAAAAAGAAAATTCTTCACTGGGAAGATGATACAGCAGACATCATATAGAATTACGATAAGGAATGGACAATAAGTCAAAACGGTGGAAGTGGTAACTAAGAAAAAACATGCTTTGAGAGAGGTTTGAGTTTGGGGATGGCTTGATGAGGCCAGCATAAAAGAATCTTGCCAAGAAGACTGAGAACTAGAGATCTAAAGACATAGTGGTAACTTAGAAGCCCTGGGAGGCCAGATAAGAAAAGAGTCTCAAATGAATTCAGGTCTTTAAAGTATTCATTGTCTCTGGCACATAGAGATAATTGTTTCATTTCCAGTTCAGTTTCAAAGCAGTAGAAACCGGTGGAAGAAGAAAGTAACGTCAATGAAGTAAAGAATGAATGGAAGAAAAAAAAGAGAAGATGTGGGGTGGGTGGAGTAACACTTCTTCATAAAGAGCTGTGGGATGAAGATGCTTAGTTGAGTAGCAAAGCATCTCAAAGAGCAAACTTAAAGGGCGGAGGAAAAAGAGCCAGTAGAGACAGTTGTAAGAGGAGAAGACAAACTAAATGAGTCATTGCCTTGGATGAGACTGAATCTCTCTGACCCAGAGAAAATGAGGTAACTTGCCCTGAGTAGAAGGAGGGACTCTTTATCTTCTAAGACTGGAAGAAAAATAAAATATATGGGTAAGGTTATGTACGGATGTATGGTTGTGTAGTATGGATAAGTAAAAGTGAACAGAAATTGAGAATATTCATTTTTACTTGCTCTAGTTTTCTACTTGAAGTAGAGTTACTAGAAGATTGTGAGGCAGAATAAGATTTGAAAAGTGGAAAAGTCAGTGAAGGGAATAAAAGATGAATCTAAGGACAAATGAATGTATCACTAAGTAGATTTGAGGCTCCATCTCTGTTTGAAAATCATTATTTTTTGGTGTCATCGATCTACATGGTTGCACTTCTTAATTTGAAAAACAGATTTAGAAGAACTTAGGAAGCTGCATCTGTATGAGGAAAAGGACTGTAGATTTGAGTCACAATTCCAATTTTGCTAGGCATTTTCAGCAAAACGACAGGAGTACAAGATGGTTGAAAGTGTTTGTGAGTACAATTTCAGAAGAGTAGGCTAAGCCCAGAAAAGTGAGATCAGAATCATTTAACATATTGAGTTAAAGTGGAGGGATACAAGAATTGGAGTTATGAAATTGAAAAGAAATTACAAACGAAGTGATGTCTAAGTGGTCAGAGGCCTGGAGGTTGTGGTTCGATAATGAGATTAAATTGAGACATCTGATTTTTAACAACTTAAAGTATTAAAAAAAAAAAAAAAAGATAGGTGGAGTGCATGTGTGTGCACACCCATGTGCATACTTCCTTTTTATCAGAGCTTCTTTTCTTCAATTCTGAACCTCATTTTTTATGTCATAATTCTAATTGTTGTCAAAATTAATGTTGTATTATTTAATGTCACTTATAGCTTAGAGCTTTCCTCTTTAAAAAAAAGACAAAAAATAAGACAATCATATTGCAGCATCAGTGCCCCCACCTCTCAACTGATTTTGGAAGGCCTGCTTGGCAAACAGCCAAGGTTTTTTTTTTTTTTTTTTTTTTTAAATAGCTGATTCAGCTCAAGTAATGAGAGTAGCATCTCATCGACAATGTAGGTATATGAAGACAAAATGATTTTAGCAGGTAAATTTTAGACAATTGAACATTCTTAGCAGGATCTTTGTGAGTGTGGACCCACATTTCTAACTTCTGGAGGCTGTTTGCTAGTCACCACTGCATTGCTTTGAATTGATTGATTATTGCATAAGCTATTGTCCATGCTTTAAGCCATAGATTCTTCTAACTGCTAGATTTAACTGTACAATTTGAGGGGTTTTGCACAAACAAAACGTGCATTTGGGTACAATAAAAGAGTGACACCTACAGGCTCTGAAACTGGTAAGAGAAAACTTTATTTATTGTTGCATAACATTATTTCATTCTGGATCAAATATTGACATAAATTTGTGTTAAAGGGTGTCGAAAGCTCCCCTTGGCCATCCTTCAATTTTTTATTTATCTGCTTACTTTTGTCTTTCTTGCATTTTAAGATATCCTTAGTTTCCCAGATTGAGTGTTTAATTAAGGATAGAGCATTACTGAGGAGATATATGAAGTAGAACTTCCTTTGTTATTTTTTCATGGTAACCAAAAATATATTTACCAGAAACTCTCAAAACTAAACAGTGAGCATACCTTGTTTGTGGTAAACATACATTCTTTTTCAGATCCATATGTAAAGATATTATGGAAAATTTATATATTTATATACAGATTTCCTTCAAAATGTTCAGCACTGTTCGAGGTGTTTTGGGAACATAGACAAAAATGAAACTTAACTCATGACTTCAAGTTCCTACAATCTAATTGGGGCAGATTAGTATCATGCAGTAAATAATAAGGGCGAGGGAAACAAGGTGAAATATGAAGTGCTGAGCCATATGCTCCTGATAGTCATTTTTTAGCAAATATTTATGGAACACTTCAAGTTTCAAATGCTCTGCTAGGTGTTAGGCATATAATAGCCATAAAACTGATGAAAACACTTGCTCTCATATGTCTTATAGTATAGCGGAGCAGATAAAGATCAAAACAAGTAAGTAATACATTAAACAGCAAAAAAAAAAAAAATGCTTAATAGAAGCAATAAGGAGGAAAAGAGTATACGAAATGCTGACAAGGAATTTGATAATTTGATAATTGATAATAAGAAACTTGATAGAGTGTCCAGTGAAAGACTCACAGAGTAGAAATCTGAAGGAAGTGAAAATGCTGAATTAGTCATGCAGATAACTGGGAGAACACATTCTAGGGAGAGGGAAAGTAAAATACAAAGGTCCCATGGCAGGAGAATATTCCAGCATGAAGGGGGCACAATAGTGGGAGTAGAGTCAATGAAGAGAGAATGGTGGATAATGAAGTCAGAAAGAAAATGGAGACTCAGACCGTGTAGGATCTGCAGCTTATTGTAAGAACTTTGGCTATAACTCACCATGAGAGTTTAAGATGAGAAAGGACAGAAATCACAAAGTAGGTGGGAAGAAAGGATACATTCAGGATTTGAGATTTGCACTGGGTTTTGACAGGTGGACAGACTTTGAAATGATGCCTTATTCCTGATAAATATCTCAATAAGAGCAAAGACACAATAGGAAGTACCTTACAGTCTTTGAGGATAAAGTGTCTAGTGTGCCTTGAATAGAGGAAATATTCTTGGACTGGCTAATTATGGTGGAAGTAAATTTTGCGTAGCTATTAAAGGCATAAATAGTAGCTTATATGTGATAAAATAGAAAAATAGGGAATTTTGGAAGCTTTTGACTATGAGAGCTTGATAAACTAAAGACAGAACAGAGAAAGACTATAGATAGAAGGAAAACAGAGGAAAAAAATCATTCTATAACATTTTCAAAAATCAAACTCCTATTCCTAGCCTTTAGTGGACTTTGACTTTTTTCCCACAGTTTGTTAACTGGGATAATTTTGCATACACTCACAGAATCATTGATAATGATAATGTAAGAAATGTAGTTTGAGATGGTAAAGAAGAATAGGAAGTGAAGAAGTTTAAGAAAGATTAGGTAGAAATAGAAAAATAAAAAATATCTGAGTATGCAAGACAAGCCAGAATTTTGTTAACAATTTTTATTAATTTGTTATTAAGAAAGTTTCATGTGTTCACATTTATTGCTGTATAGTAAACTACTCTTTAGGTTACCTCCCACTGGTTCTTCAGCTGTCAACATTTTAAAACAGACAACGTTTTGAAGCCTGGTTTTCCAATGGTAACATAAAAAAGGACTTTAATGTTTGCCTCCTACTGCCTCTCTGACATGGAAAGATTTTCACACAGGTTGATACGTTAGGTAAAAATAAAAATTGCTTTTACTGAGCCATTGCGCTGGGAAATGCAGTAAATTTCTAAATGGCAACAGTGTTTATGACTGTGGGGGATTTGCTTACTAGAGGGTATACTTTAAGGTGTGTTGGGATCTGTGAAATTCCATTTTCTATGGGAGCTTTAGCAACTACAGGAGATGAGAAAACATTTTTTTAACCTTAACCATTCTACAAAAATTTCTCCATTAATTAGATTGTCACTGTCAGTGCAAGGTTAAGCTAACTGAAATCCAAATCAGCCTAAATATGTGAGCTGAAACGATTCGTGTTTCTGGGTCAAAAATCAAAAGCAGAGAGTTTTGTAAAAAAAAAAAAAAAAAAAAAAAAGTCAACTTCGGCTATTGTTTTGGCGAAAAAAAAAAGAGCCACAGCCGGGCGCTGGTGGCTCACGCCTGTAATCCCAGCACTTTGGGAGGCCGAGGCGGGTGGATCACGGGGTCGGGAGCTCGAGACCATCCTGGCTAACACGGTGAAGCCCCGTCTCTACTAAAAATGCAAAAAATTAGCAGGACATGGTGGCGGGCTCCTGTAGTCCCAGCTACTCGGGAGGCTGAGGCAGGAGAATGGCGTGAACCTGGGAGGCGGAGCTTGCAGTGAGCCGAGATCACGCCACTGCACTCCAGCC
>NW_012104521.1:1563388-1602567 GCF_000951045.1 Mandrillus leucophaeus
AAAAAAAAAAAAAAAAAAAAGAGCCACACAATTTTCAATGTTTCTCAAAGTTTTAGTGATTTCTACATGTGAAGAGGGGTTTGTTGTTGTATGTCTTAAAGGAGACAACCCTGCCATGGAAACACACATACAGTGGCTTAATTATCTCACACAAGAATTACTAATGGGAAGGGAGCAGGAAGCAGTGTTGTAAGACCAGGGTCCTCAAACTATGTCCCATGGGCCATATCTGCCTTCCTCCCAAGCCTTTTTTTTTTTTTTTTTTTTTGTAAATCAAGTTGTATTGAAACATAGCCACACACACAGCCACACTCATTTATGCATTGCCTATGAGTGTTTTCACCATACAGTGGCAAAGTTGAATAGTTGTCATAGAGATTGCCTGGCTTACAAAGCTACATGTGTTTACTACGCAGTCTTTTAAAGAAAAAACTCTGTAAATCCCTATTGTAAGAGAAACACCATCTGTGAGAACCACACTGCTGTTAGGTAACATAGACATTCTCGTAATGTAGGGCAAAGAAAACTAGGGAAGGAGAAGCGAGTGGCAGAGATAACCCAGTAAAAAAATTCACAGGGATTATGAAACAGCTTTTGAGTGCTACCACCTAGTACAGCTTTGAATAACCACATCACCCATGTTTTATTTATTTTTTTAAATAAAATAAGAGTTTGTTTTCCAAGTTCTATAATGGTAATTCTTTTAGGTTGCTTTAGGATGAGATATTTATTTTCATTCATCAAACTAACACAAATACAACTAGTATGAAATATAATGAACAATTGTTAACATTTACGTTTCTTCACCAAGGCAGTAAGAAATAGGCTCTTGTCATTTTCTCATTCTCAAGTACTTTTTATCATAATAGCAGTGGTATTGTTCTGAAGCTATAGGAAAGAAAATTGCTATTTGCTGAGATCACAATGTAAAAGTAAAATAGATGAGAAATTCAGATCTATTACACGCCACATGTACTACTATTTATTTAAAGACTGAAATTTTTTGTATTTATTGAGTGGAACATTCCATTTTTTCTCTCTTAAAGAACAGATTTACATCTCTTCTCTCTCATCCATGAAAACTTAACAGACAATGCACTTTATGAACACATGAAAAAAACTTTGAATTCTGCAATAGAACAATGGAAAGTAATTTCAATTACTTCCCGTGACAGCTATTTTTGTTGCTGCTTACACAGCTGTTGCAGTCTTTGTTTACAAAACTGAATTGATAAATAAAAAAGTCAATTTTCACTTGTTATAAGACAATTATTCTTGAATTCTGAAGGAACTGTGCTTCTTTCTACTTTTTCAATAGGCTTTAATTCTAATTTAATAATAGTCTAAAATGGTGGGAATGTCTGGAGTAGTATTTTTCAAACTTTTGGTCTCAGAATACTTTCATATACTGAAAACCCAAGAGTTCAATGAAATTTTCTTTATGTGTATCTATTGATATTCATAATATTAGAAATAAAAAACAAACTTTAAAAATATTTACTAATTCATATTTATTTCTAAATATGGCATATATACATAACAAAATTTAATGTCTTAACCATTTTTAAGTGTGTAATTCAGTATATCCACATTTCATGTCATTTTTTAAATGACAATAATAAATACTACACAAGATGACTAATAACATTATGACTAGAATAAACCATAATAAACACTATACATAGTGATATACATTAATGCCAGTAACTGTTTATTTATTTTTAAAATAAAAATAGAAAGATTCCCTTGCCCCCTAAATTCTGTAAAGGTAAAACTGGCATTGTTTTACATTTTGTACACCTTTTTAACTTCTGGCTTAATGTAAGACAATTGGAATCTCATATCTAGTTCTGCACTCGTTATGTCACAAATATGTTGTTTTGATTGAAGTATATAAATAAGTTCCAGGTTTACATAGATATATAGTTGATAGAAAGAAGAGTGTTGTAGTAGCCTTTCCAGATAATTGTGGATTTATCATGTAGCCAACACTGTGCACTTAAAACAAGTATGAACATAAAGAGGTAAGTAACATCTTAGTGTACTTGAAAATAATTTTGACTTCACAGGACCCATCCCCCCACCGTGAGTCCTTGGAATACATTAAGAACCACTGGTCTTGGGTACAGTATGGTTCAAATTATGATATGACAATTCCTAGTGGCCAAGGATACAATCCAAATATTGGAGTTACCAGAAAAAAAATACTTTTAAAATATTTTTAAAACATTTTTAATTTTGATAAAAAGAATATAACATACATGTTACCATCTTAACCATTTTTAAGTGCAGAGTTTAGTTGTATTAACTATATTTAAGATGTTGTGTGACAAATCTTTCAAACTTTTTTATCTTGCAAACTGAAACTCTATACCCATTGAACAACGACTCCCATTTCCCCTTCTCTTACTCCTGGCAACCACCATTCTACTTCCCATGAGTTTGACCACATTTGATACCTCACATAAGTGTAATCGTAAAGTATTTGTCTTTTGGTCACTGGCTTATTTCACTTAACATAATGTCCTCCAGGTTCATCCATGCTGTTGCATGTGTCAGAATTTCCTTTTCTTTTTAACACTAAATAATGTTCCATAATGCATATGCATGCATTTTGCCTAGCTACTCATCCCTCAATAAACATTTGGGTTGCTTCTACCTCTTGGCTATTGTGAATAATGCTGCAATGGACATTGGTGGGCAAATATATCTTCATGATTCTGCTTTCAATTATTTGGATATATACCCAGAAATGGGATTGTTGGATCATATGTAATTCCATTTTTTTATTTTTTGAGGAAACTCCGTACTATTTTCTACAGTAGTTGTACTACTTTACATTTCCACCTAGAATATGCAAGAGTTCAAATTTCTCCACATCTTCCCAATAGCTGTTTTTTTGTTTGTTTTTTTTTGAGATGGAGTCTTGCTCGGTCATTCAGGCTGGGGTGCAGTAATGCAATCTCAGCTCACTGCAACTTCCGCCTCCTGGGTTCCAGTGATTCTCTTGCCTCAGCTCCCCCCCGAGTAGCTGGGATTACAGGCATCCATCACCACACCCAGCTAACTTTTGTATTTTTAGTAGAGACGGGGTTTCGTCATGTTGGTCAGGCTGGTTACGAATGCCTGACCTCAAGTGATCTGCCCGCCTCATCCTCTCAAAGTGCTGCGATTACAGGCACGAGCCATCACACCCGGTCAGATATTGAGTATTACTGATATCTTCCAGTGAACACTGGATGACTTTCAATTTCTGTCATCTTTATTTTGTTTAAGCAACGTTTATAGTTTGAAGTGTATGAGTCTTTTGCCTCCTTGGTCAAGTTTATTCCTAAGTATTTTATTCCTAAGTATTTTATTCTTTTTGATGCTACTGTAAATAAATTATTTTCTTAATTTCCTTTTCATATTGCTTATTGTTAGTGTAGAGACACATAAATTACTTTTGTATGCTGATTTTATATCCTGCAATTTAGCTGAATTTTTTTTTACTCATAACAGTTGTGTGCCTGTCTGTGTGTGTGTGTGTGTAATTCTTGGGGTTTTCTACATATAAAAATCATGTCATTTGTAAACAAAGATAACCTTACTTTTTCTTTTCCAATTTGGATGTCTTTGCTTTTTCTTATCTAATTTCATTGCCTAGGACTTCCAGTACTATGTTGAACAGAAGTTGTGAGAGTGGGTATATGCTCCTAAATCTTGATCTCAGAGGAAAAGCTTTCCATTTTTTATTATTGGATATGATGTTTTCTGTGATCTTTTGATAGATAGTTTTTATTACGTTTAGGCGCATTCTTTTTATACCTAGTTTATTGAGTGTCTTCGTTAAGAAAAGGTGATGAATTTTGTCAAATGCTTTTTCATCAGTTGAGATAATCATGCAAATTTTGTATGTCATGCTATTGATATAGTGTATTACATTGACAGATTTTTGTACTTTCAACTATTCTTTCATTTCAGGAATGAATTCCACTTGGTCAAGTTAGAATATCCTTTTAATGCACTGTAAAAACTAGTTGAGGAATTTTGCATAAACGTTTATCAGGGATATTGATTTGCAATTTTCTGATGGTGTCGTTTTTAGGCTTTGATATCAATGTAATGATTGCTTCATAAACATGTTTGGAAATGTTTCAACTTTTTCAATTTTTTGGAAGAGATTGAGGAAGATTAATGTTAATACTTTTTAAAATGTTAGGTAGATTTTTCCACTGAAGCCATCTGGTCCCGGGATTTTCTTTATTGGGATGTATTTCATTATTGATTCAATCTCTTTATTAGTTACAGGTCTGTTAATTTTTTTTATTTCTTCATAATTCAGTTAATAAGTTGAATATTTAAAAATGTATCTATTGTTTTAGGTGTTCCAGTTTGCACATAAATGTTCACAGTAATCTCATGTACCTTTTGATTTCTGTAGCATTAGTTACAATATCTTCTCTTTCATTCATAACTTTATTTATTTTTCTTCCCTCTTGTTTTCTTATTTGATCTAGCTAAGGGTTTCTCGATTTTTAAAATATTTTCCAAAAAACAACTCTCAGTTTTGTTTAGCATTTCCATTATTTTTCTATTATTATTTCATTTTAATTTCCACTATTATCTATATTATATCCTTTCTTCTGCTAACTTTAAGTTTAGTTCCTTCTTTTTTTCTGTTCCTTGAGGTGTAATGTTAGGTCGTTTGAGATCTTTCTTCTTTTTAAATGTAAATGCTTACCACTACAAGCTTCTCTCTTAGTCCTGCTTTCTCTGCATCCTGTAAGTTTTGGTATGTTGTGTTTTCATTTTCATTTTTCTCAAAATATTTTTAAGCTTGTATTTTTCATTCTTCTTTGTGCCATTTATCATTTAAGAGTATGCTGTTTAATTTCTATATGTTTGCATATTTTTCAGTTTTTCTCTGTTACTGATTTCTAGTTTTACTCCCTTGTGGTCAGAACATATTTTTTGTGATTTCAATTTTCTTGAATTTGTTAAGACTTATTTTGTGGCCTAACGTGATTTATCCTGGAGGCTGTTTCATGTGCACTTGAAAAGAATGCATATACTGCTTTTGGTGTGTGGAGTGTTCTGTATATTTCTTTTAAGTTCAGTTAGTCTATAGTGTTCAAGTCCTCTGTTTCCTTATTGATATTTTGTCTGGTTGTTCTATTCCTTATGGAAAGCGAGGTTTTGAAGTCTCTTACTGTTGTTTTGTTGCGGTTTATTTCTTCCTTCCGTTTTTTCAAGGTTTGCTTTGCATGTTTGGTAGCGGCATATATACCAATACACCTATGGTGTTAGGTGTATATATATTTATAATTGTTATATTTTCTGGTTTGTTAACCCTTTTGTAATTTTTAAATGTCCTTTGTCTCTTATTACAGTTTTTGATTTGATGATTTTTTTCTGTTATAATTATGGCTACCTTTCCTCTCTTTTGGTTATCATTTGCATGGCATATCTTTCTTCATCTTTTTACTTTTGGCAAATAAATGTCCTAGTATCTAAAGTGAGTCTTTGATAGACTTCATAATAGTTGAATCTTATTTCTTGTTTGTTTTGGGTTTTTCAGCTATTCAGCCAACCTATGCTTTTCAATTGGATATTTAATTTATTTACATTTAAAGTAACAACAGATGGACAATAATTACTACTGTCATTTTAATCTTTTAATAATTAATATTTGATATCTAAGATTATGTGAATTAATCAAGGGTGAAAATTTTATAATAAAGCAAAAAATTCAAATAAAGCTTCAAAATGACTCATTTCTTCATCCTACCTTTCCACCTGGCTGGTGGACTAATATAAATTTGCATATATCATAGTTATTGGGCTGATTCAAGTAAGAAATATTAATATTAATTATTAAAACATTTAAAAGAAGAGTTAAAATTACTTGTCATTCTGCTTTAACGCTTGACAAAAGTGGCAGGACAAATTTAAGATGCAAATAAGTCTCCCATTCTTCAACTATCCCCAGTTAAGTCCACCAAATATTCATGTTTTCACCTACTCTGTGTAATATCTGCAGAGTCAGCCTGATGGCCACCTTCCTAAAATTGTTGGGTTGGCTTTTGTTGTTTGATTTTTCCCTTTCCTGCCCAGACACTACATTATTAATCTCCACCAATCCCCTTTATCTTATTACTTCTTCATTCGTCTATGTGAAATATCACAGGGCCACCATCAGTATCAAATACCAGTATCAAAACCATCAGTATCATAATAGCTACATTGCAAAATGATAGCACAAGACATCCTTCAGTGATTGAAATGATATCAAATCAATGAAAACTTTGTTTAACTAAAGTGTCCAGCATTCTGGTGAATATCTTGCAAGCTCAAACTCTTCTAGCTTATTGTTAAATATTACCTAACTCTTTATGCCTCAGTAATTTTGTCAGGCAGCATAATGAATCATGGACTATTGCACATCAATGCACTACTAATGGGTATGCCTATTTTTGGAAATTCTTCACTTTAAAAAGACAAAAGAGTAATTTCTATGGCAATTTTGACTTCATGCATATTGATTGTAATACATAGCTGGATACATGCTGTGGTAATTGGTAAATCTCTGAACTGCCTCATGATAACATAAAAGAAACCTGTCTTTTTAAAGATATGACACCTCTAAATGTATGTATGTTTGCTTTAATGGTGAAATAATCCGCATATTCTGTTCAGGTAGTCTTTACCCTTTTGATGATCTCCTTCTGAGTAAAGATTAAGCGCTTTCATAAACTATCTGAGTCATAAATATTTAGACTGATACTGTGAGGAGGTTACTTTCAAGAAGTTATTCTATCTGAAAGAGGACATCACCAACATCTGTGTTCTTTTGAGCTATAAAATATAGTTATTTCCACTCCTTAGTTTGCAAAGTTTATATATATATATGTGTATATATATATCTAAGAGACTCATGGATCACTGCTACAAAGGAAAATAAAAAGAACATTTAAAATTACCGTATTTTCATGAATACTGGCTAAAATGCCAATATATACAAACACTATGTAAAATATAGATACTGGCATATATAACTGAAAACATAATCGTTAAAGTAAGAAAAAGCATTTGTTTTCATTGTACATCTTAAATATTAACTACTCACACTTATTTGCTTCACAATGCCTTTTTGATGAATGTTATATTTTAAAATCTTAATTAAAATGTTATTAAAATATTTGTCATTAGTGTGTAAATTGAAATGTAATGTTTTACACTCTGAATATAAAAGATTGTAACTTAACCTAATTAACCACACAAAGAGATATTTTTGTTGATCTAGTATAGCATTACTCAAAAATGATAAAAATCTTTCAACTAAATTCTGAAGATCATGCTTGGGATAGTTTGTCTTAATAAAAAAGTCTATGTGGTACATGTGAAACTCACTTTGACCATCCTTGGGTGGCATTTAAAAATATAGTCATTCTGCAAAATGGAGAAAATAAGCATGAATTTCCATGTTCAGAGAGTGTGACGGCATAGTCTATCAATATGTAAGCTGTGTGACACTTGAAATGCATCCATTTATATGATCAATAATAGAATTACATTTATGTGTTTGAAAAAATAAGAAATAGATTGGAATGACTTACTGTTTATGGCTGTTTATTACTTTAAATATGTTTACTAACATGAGTTATACATGTCACACATATGTAATGTTCAGTGAGAAAAGCAAGTATGCAAGATTAATATGTAGAATGATCACATTTTCATTAAATGATCTTTGTTAGGATTGGAATGGCTATATTTCAGTCACAGAGCTGAAATCTTGGAGTACTCATACACATAAAGTTTGATATAGGCCACTGAGTCCTTCATCTTAGAGTTACACTCACTGGTGCCCATGGTGTCCAAGGTCATAGTGGCTGAGAAGGGAGAAGCAGAAAACCTGCACCAAAATGTGCTACATGTTCTTTGGGATGCAGTCTTTCATCCAGAAGCAGATGCATGCTCCACACACTCATGCAAGTGGTCCTAGGAGCATGCAAGAGGGGGTACATGGAGCACTGGGTAAGCGCTAACTTTCTCTGTCATATACACATTATTTAAAAAATCATAAAATATTTTTTATCTAATATATTAAGGAGACACATCAAAATATTAACATCAGCTTTCTGTTTGTTCGGTTAATTTTAACTTTCTTCTTTGTATTTTTCTGTCCTTCCCTGAATATTCCATAATATGTATTAGTTTCATAAAATAATTTATTAAGTATTCAAACTGTAAAGTACTAAAGTCGTGCAAATTACTTTAGCTTTTTATTTGTGTTAGAAACTGTTAATTTACTTATTTTTTAAAATCCCTTTGGGCCTCAGTTAAAAACAATTGTATTCTTTTAGTGCGTATTTTGTGACTGGGTAAAAGATTGTAGATATTTTAAGTTTGCTCAGCTTACATACAGTTAAATGCATTTTGTCAACTTTGTAGCATAATATTTTTAAGTTTATGTTAAAATCCTAAAAACAAACCATTAAAGCAGGAATCAAAAGATAATAAAGTATGTAGCAGGGCAGGAGATATAATGAGATAAAGTGAGAGAATGAGACTGAGAAAAAATTTTAAGGGGAAATCACTGACACAAAATGTCAAAATATGTATCTCTGATATAAGCAGCTGTTAAAAACCATGGGATATGAATATTTCTAATCCATTTTCATTTTCAAATAAATTACTGTAACATTTATCTATCAAATTTTATCAATCTATTTAGATCTCTCTCAAGAAGTCTGCCTGGGGCTTGAGTTACAAACTCAGAGAACTCTTCAGTCACTAAAGGTCAGTTCCACCGTCAAACATCAGGTGAAGAGGTAACTGGAGGGTCAGTTTCACTGCCATTGCTTCTGCCAAAGTTTCATTGGGGCACTGATGAAAAGTCTCCCTGTGAGGTCAGTTTTCACAGATTTTAGTGTATTTCACACATTTCAGCTCCTAAAGTTACAGCTTTTTAATCAAGACAGACTTGCTTAGCTGTTGTTTCGAGTGCCCACACACTAGGACAAGATAGATCCGTAAAAGACACAAATTTTCATCTTTCTCTCTATCTACTCCCCTTTGCTGCATAACTTGACAACTTATCCCATCAAGAAATGAGTTTATTTTTCTACCCCTTGAATCTTCCCTGGTCTTGCCTCTTGCTTGATTAATAGAATATGGTACATGTAATACTGGTACCAGTTTCAAACATAGGCCTCAGAAAGCCTTTCATTCTTCTTTTCGGTCTCTTAGAACTCTGAGATTGCCATTTAAACACACCCTACTAGCCACCAGAATGAACAGAGACATGTCATCCTCATCACCATACCTCATAGTAAGTGAGGACTTTAAGATGAGCCAGTTTCCAGCTAACCCATCAGAGAAACATGAGCACGCCCAAGCCATGATCAGTCAAGCCTGGCCCAGATCAGCAGAATCATCCAGCTAAGTCATAGATTTATGAGCAATAACAAATGATTGTTACTTTAAGCCATTAGGTTTTTGGATGAGTTGTTATGCAGAAAGTCAATCAACTCCCAAAATCCACAAACCTTTAGAAGGCTTCTATGAGTACAGAAAACCAGTCTAGACTAACACTGCCTTTCTTCCTGGTGGGCTTTCTTTAGCTGCCCTTGGTTCTCTTTCCTGCCGATGGACAATAATTTATCAAATAATTTTTGTTAATACTGAACTAAAAAAATGAAGAATTAAAGTCTAGAACTTATTGCTTCCAACAAGTTCTTTTCTTCCTGTGCAAATTTACTGAAATCCTTAATAGTGACCAGCATTGCATGCCAACAAGTACCAATAAATATAGAATTTAAAATTTTTTTAAAGCTACCATAACTTTCCCCAAGGGAAGCAAAATTCACAAAAGTTCTATGCAATCAAATATGCTACAAAATACCTTTCTACATTTACTTTGACATGTAAGATACAGGCATATTCTTTAGCAAATTGCTAAGCCTAAGTTGGTCTACTATAAGTGAGAGAGAATGGATCCTGGTAGATTGCAGGGAGTACAACAGGTTTATTCCTGGGTTTCGTATGTCTTAGCTTAACTCGGCCAAGTTGCTTAACCTCACTGAGCCCTATGAAGCTTATCTATAAAATGATAGAGCAAATATGATCTGCTTCATCAGTGGCCCAGGTAGGTAAATAATTCCTAGCATCAGGGCACTGTACTGTGTGTGTAACCTCTCTGCCTGCAGTGTATTCCCACTAGGTTAGAACTCACAAAGACTGTGTATTTCTCATGTCACCTACAGTGTCATGGAGGGCCTAGGTCCTCTCTATTCCTCTTTCTACACTCCTCTGCTTTATTGTTTTGTGTAGAGAACTGAATAAAATGCCTGTCCACCATGTACCTATGGCATGTCCCATATAGAATAATTAAATAAATCCTTGTTATGGTCATGATGATAAAGAAGACAGTAAAGATAGATACTTGTAGGAATTTGGGAATCACTTAAGGAAAACCTCTGATAACAAAGGACAAAGGGACTTAAATGAGATATACGATGCAAAAGTCTTAAAACTTGGAGGCTAAATAAAATGTGTGCCGCCAATCAGTGATTTGCTGTGATTTTCCAGAGAGAAAGTACCCGTCTCTGCAGAAAGCCTGGTAATTTTGAGGCATTCATAGATAAAGGTGGTGTAGTGGTTAAGAACATCAGACAGAGTAGCCTGCCCATCTTTTTATTCTGACATTATCACTTTCTAGCAATAAGGCACAGTTGAGGAACTGCTTGTTGTAGTGCTTAAGAGTGAAGCCTCTGGGGCCAGTTGTTCTGTCACTTAGCAGGTATGTTATTTCAAGGAAGTTATAATTTTCTGGGCCATTTTTGTAAAATGGAAGTACTAATAGTACCTATCTCATAGTGTTGTGGTGAGAACGAACTGAATTAATACCTGTGAAATATTCAATTCATACATGTAAAGTCTGAGCCTCATTTTGCATTTGTGAAATGAGGAGACTAGTTAAGACACTCTAAATTTGCAGATATGAGTAGCATGTTTGCATGATATGAATAGCATTTTCTATATAATTTAGGAAGTATGCATCTTACCATCATGATCGACATTACAATCATGGTTATTATCTTTAAAGACTAGATCTCTCCCTTTTATTGCCGTTAAAAAAATGAACTGAATTTTTATTTAAATTAAATTATTTTCTTTTTTGAGTTCAAAAAATATTTCAAGTTAATGCTAAGAAACATTTTTATAAGTATATAACCCCCATGCTTTTGAGTACCTAACATGTATCAGGCATGTCAAGAGCTTCATTATTACAATGTCATTCAGGAGTAGTGTTGCTGCAAAGTAATGTAGTCCCTGCTGCAATCTTTGTTATTTTTTTACATAACAAAACTTCAGCTGAAGTTTTTAAACCTAGTAAAAGATAGATCCAGAACTCAAATTCATGGCTGACTGACTCTTTCATCATTATCTGACTATATTTTATATTTTTGCATCTATGAGGTAGTATCTACATGAAGTAAAAACGTAGGCAAAATGTAAGATATATAATAAAGGATTTAATAATTTGACTTGATAATTTTTGAGCATATAAAAACAATGATTAAAATTATTACACTGAAGTTTATTTTTACTAAGAAAATATAGGCTTACAGAAATATAAATAGAAAACTGTTTATAGAAACAATAGTTACCCACAGAAAGAAAGAATAATGCTATCTTAATATTTACAAAATCAAAGAAAAAATATTGGGCTACAATACCATAAGCACCAAAGACTTTAGGAAAGAGTTTTTAAATATTTCAAGAAAAGGAAACCATGGTCTTATGGCAGAGGTAAGAAGGACTATGACCAAGCAAATTCCACACACACACACAAAAACCCACCATAAACCAAATCTGACTGTTTATTTTTTTTTTTAATTTTTATTTATCTTTTTGAGATGGAGTCTTGCTCTGTCACCCAGGCTGGAGTGCAGTAGCATGATATCGGCTCACTGCAACCCCCACCTCCCAGGTTCAAGAGATTCTCCTGACTCAGTCTTCCAAAGCTGGGATTATATACGTGTGTCAGCATGCCTGGCTAATTTTGTATTTTTAGTAGAGATTGGGTTTCTCCATGTTGGCCAGGCTGATCTCGAACTCCTGACCTCAGGTGATCTGCCTGCCTTGATCTCCCAAAGTGCTGGGATTATAGGCGTGAGCCATTGTGCCCACCCCTGACTGTTTAATTCTGGATAATTTCAGTGAAAAAGAAAAATAGGAAATGGAATATATCCAAAGAAATAATGAACAATTAGCTCCATGAAGTAATTGTACTGTTAAAAAAAAAAAGAAAAAAAAAGCAACAAAATATAAATTTAAAGTGAAATGGGTATTGAATAACAAAGACAATGTTTACCAAGAAGTGGCATGAAAATATATGAAAATTTCAGGCATGCGGTGGCTCACACCTGTAATCCCAGCATTTTAGGAGGACTAGATGGGCAGATTTCTTGAGCCCAGAAGTTCAAGACAAGCCAGGCAACATGGCAAAACCCTGTCTCTACCAAAAATTAAAACAAAAACAAAAACAAAACAAAATAAAACAACAACAACAACAACAACAACAAAAAACTAGCTCAGTATAGTGGTGCACACCTGTGGTCCCAGCTACTCAGGATGCTAAGGTGGGATGATCAGGCCACTGTACTCCAGCTTGGGTGACAGTGTGAGACCTGTCAAAAAAAAAAAAAAGGAAATTTCAGTGACGTGAAAATCTTAAATTGTTATAGGATTTTGTTTTTAGAAGCCAGAGATAACTTCCAAAGGATTTTTTACTTGTTGTTTTTCACTTTAAGAATGTTCAAGCTAGAAAGGGAAGAAAATGAAAGCTTTTCATGAGTATGCTCTGTGGAGGCTGACAAGTCCTTTCAAATATTTAAACTGGAGAAATCATTGCCCAGACCTTTACAAACATAAAACATCATTCTTATGACTCATCCTTAGTATGGATCATAAATGTTCTTGTATATGCTAAGGAAAGACAGAGATGAGACTTTTTATGTGACATGTTTGCAACTTAATTGTGTGATGTCAAAGGATTTATTTAACCTCTTTGTCCCTTAGTTTTTTCACCTGTTAAATGAGGATAAAAATAGTTCTTAGCTCATACTATCATTGTGAGATTTAAATGAGTTAATATATTTAGCACATAAAGACTAAATGGTGGCATGTTTTGCTTTCTATTTTTATTGCTCTGCTTGGTGTGCTGATAAATTATTAATAACCGGGTGTGTAGAGGAAGGCTTGAATTGTAGTGTTTGCGAATGTCTGTAGTGTAAATATTCCCAACATTGGTTGAATGTCATTTATCGTGAAGTAACTGAATGAGAGTTCAGAGGACATGCACAAAAGCACGCAACCATATAATATTTCCATCATATAATACAAATACCAGTAACCTCAAGAGCATAGATGACGGTATAATAATTAGGATGTGATGGATTTCGAGTATTTATTACTTAGTTTTTAGAAGGGAAGAAAGGAATGAAGAGATTACTTGTGTAATGAATTACAAACATATGTATTCGATCTTTGCAAAGCATGCCTGGAATCTTAGATTCTAGAAAAGGAGAACTATACCACTGACATTATATGCTACATCTGACATACATTTGACTCTCCATAGAGAGGAGTTAATGAATAAAAAGTAATTGTTCATATACAGGCTATATCTATAATATAGTATTAGATATCTTCATATAGGTAAAATTTGTTTTGCTATACTTTGTAATTTTCCTACAATAAAAAATATAGCACAGTTATTATTAAGAATTAACAAGAGTGAAAGTGAGGTTACATAATATTCAACTCAAAGTAGTTTATACAAAAACATAATTAGTTAGCTAATAATATCAGGAGGTTAAGGCATGATAGTGACTTTAGTTATGGTTGGATTCAGAGGTTAATACAATTTGTTACAATTCTGGTCTTCCCTTCAATTGCCTATGACTGTGAGTTCGTTTTATTCTATCCTAATCTCAACAGTTTTCCATCATTTTTTTTCTTAATAGGATAATCACATTCTCCCGGTAGTGTGACTTAAATGTGTCTTTTATATTTAATTTAGTGTATAAGTCTTGCAGAGGATACTGTTTGACCCAGTGCAGATAATATTCCAATTCATGAACAAATCACAGCAGCCTTGGAAACAGCAGATTCAAATTGACCAGTACAGATCACATTTTCTTTAGTGAAGGAAGAGTGGTGTGCTGAAATTGCCAGTTCCACAAAAGAGAATAAATGATTTCTTAAGGAAATGTACCTTGGGCAGTAAATAACATAGGTCTACTGTAATTGTGAAGTGAAGGTGAAAGGTAAATTGGTAGCTAGAGGGGAATATAAAGCTGAAGGAAAGCACATAAAATAAAATGTTGTGTATGAGATTTGTGAATGACCCAAAGCTAAGATGAACTATAAATATAGTCGATGAAAAGATTGGATTCAAAATGATCTCAATAGGCAGAAACAAGAAGAATAAAACAAGATGTGATTTCACAGGAGCAAATACAAATTCTTACACTTTGGTTCAAACAGTTGGCTTTATATAAATAAAAAAGTAGAAAACAGAATTTATAGCTGTGCTACTGAAATAAGAAAACCTTGAAGTTTTACTTAACTTCAAGTTCAGTAGGAGCTGACAGCATGACACTGTTGCTAAAAAAGGTAATCCAATCTTTGGCTGTTGTGTGGTTCAGAACAAAGGAGATTATAGTCTCTGCGTGCTCTTTGTTGATCATATTAAATCCAGATCATTGCTTCCAGTTTGGGGTTCCATATTTTAAGAGTGACACTAATAAACTCAAGGGAATCCTGAATCAGATGAAGAGGGTAGAATAGTATGTCTCCAAAATGACAGAATAAACAGGGTATAATTTTTATCATAAAAGGGATGGTATCAGGGATATTTAATAGCCTCCTTCAACTATTTTCAGATGTACCTATAGAAAAGGAAGAATGTTAATTCTGGTGTCCAGAAGAACAGGAATATGTTAATTGATACAAATCAAAATAAAAGGAATCTGGAGGAAGACTTTCTTTCTAATGTAGGTCTGTCAGAGACTGACATTAAATCATTGTTAATTATTTCATTGTTAATTATTAGCAGAGGACACAATCTCAAACATAGGGATTTTGTGATTACTCTGTATTCACAAATCACTCTTTTAAAATTATATTTACTTTTATTTATAATTTTTTTCTAAACGTTAAGTTCCAGAGTACATGTGAAGGATGTGCGGGTTTGTCACGTAGGTAAACGTGTGCCATGAAGGTTTTCTGCACCTATCAACCCATCACCTTGGTATTAAGCCCTACATGCATTAGCTATTAATCCTGATGTTCTCCTTCCCCCCACCCCCTGCCCATACACCACTGTGTGTTGTTCCCCTACCTGTGTCTATATGTTCACATTGTTCAGCTCCTCACTTATAAGTGAGAACATAGAGTGTTTGGTTTTCTGGTCTTGCGTTAGTTTGCTGAGGATAATGGCTTCCATCTCCATCCATGAGGAGGATGACATCTTTAACTGTGAAATTACTGCATTTCAAAATTGTGTGTGTCTTTGTTAAAGATGTTAATTTAATAAATTAGTATGGTTGGGTAAGAGAGGAAAAATATTAATAAATGTATGAATGAGTATAAAGTACTAAACAATGGTCCCTATTGAAACCCTGTTTAAAATAGTTAAGATATTTATTGTGAATAGCGCTGCAATAAACATACATGTGCATGTGTCTTTATAGCAGCATGATTTATAATCCTTTGGGTATATACCCAGTAATGGGATGGCTGGGTCAAATGGTATTGCTAGTTCTAGATCCTTGAGGAATCGCCACATAAATGATGAGTTAATGGGTGCAGCATACCAACATGGCACATGTATACATATGTAACAAACCTGCACGTTGTGCACATGTACCCTGGAACTTAAAGTATAATAAAAAATTTAAAAAATAGTTAAGATATTTAAAATAAATTTTTCAAATATGTTCTAAATTTTATTTTCCTTCTGCAATTTTACTGCATGCTGCCTTTATATCTACTTTTTCAATTTGATTTTTAACAATTTTATTGAGGTATAATTGACATATAATAAACCACACATAAAGTGTGTAATTTGATATTTTGACTTATATATCTGTGAAACCATCATTACAATCAATAAAGTGAATATATCAATAACCCCTATAAGTTTTCATATGTTTTTCTCGATTTCCTCCTTTCCAAAACTTTTCTATTTCCACTATCTGCATCCCTAGGCAAATGCTGATCTGTTTTCTACTAACATTGATTTATTTGCGTGTTTTAGAATTTTATATGAATGTAATATTACAACATGTTTTCTTTTATCTGGCTCCTTTTATCCAGTGTAATTACATTGTGGTTTCTCCATGTTAATACGTGTATCAGTAATTCAATCATTTTATATCTGAATACTGTGTAGATATCTCATAATTTGTTCATCCATTCACCTACTGATGAACATTTGGGTTATTTGCAGTTAGAGGCTGTTACAAGTTTTGGTATAGACATGTGCTTTCATGTTTTCTGTGTAAATATCTAAGAGAATATTAGCTGACCTATATGATAGATGAATGTTTAACACTTTAAGAAATTGCCAACATTTTCTCCAATGGGTTGTACCATTTTACATTTCCACCAGAAGTGTGGAAGTGTTCTCATATCTTCACATTCTGATCAGTCTATTCAATCTTAATTCTAGTGGGTATGTAATGGTATCACACTGTGGTTTTAATTGTATTGCCCCAGTTTTTAATGATGTTAAACATTTTTCCATGGGCTTATTGTCCAATCATTTGCCTTTTTTGAAGTAGCCATCTAAATCTTTGACTATTTTTAAAAATTAGTTTGATTTTCTATCATTTTACATTGTTGAAGTAAGTCCTCTTTCAGATTTACTATTTGCAAATATCTTTTCCCCATCTCTTGCTTGTGTTTGCCTTCTCTTAATACTGTTTTTCAAAAAGCAGAGTTTTTCATTTAAATAACATCAATTTATCAATTCCTTTTTAGGAATTATAATGTTTTATAGATTGTGCTAAGAACTATTTATCTAACTAAATATTCATAAATATTTTATCTTATTTCAAAAACTTTATAGTTTTAGATTTTACATTTAGGACTGTGATCCATATTAGGTAATTTTTTCATGTGGTACACAGTATGGGTTCAAAATTCATGTATTTTTATGTAGGAATAAGTAGTGGTTCTAACGCTGTTTATTGCAAGGACTATTCCTTCTCTACTTAAATGACTTTACACCACTGTCATTATATGTAGTTTTTTTTCCTTTTTCATTTTTAAAGACAGGGTCTCACTCTGTTTCCCAGGCTGGAGTGCAGTGGCATGATTATAGCTCATATAAAAGGCTTTATAGTAAGTTTTCAAACCATGTGTTGTTAGTTTTCCAGTATTGTTTCTCTTGTTCAAAGTAGTTTTGATTATTCTAAGTCCTTTGCATTTTCATATGAATTATAGAATCATTTTGTCAATTTTTATTAAATATCCTACCGGAATTTTGGGTGAGATTGCAGTTGAGTGAAACCAATTTGGGAAAAATTGTCATCTTAACAATACTGAAGCTTTTGACCTAGAAGACTTTATAACTCTCCGTGTTTTACATCATTTTTTTTTTCAGGAATGTTTTGGAGTTTTAAATGTAAGGGTCTTGCACATATTTTAGCATATTTATCATTAATTATTTTATGTTTTTTGTGCCATAAATAGTACTTTTTTTTCATTTCAGTTCTATGTTTTGTTAGGATAATGATATATAGGATAAAGAATAGGATAAAGAAATATAACTCATGACTATATATTGATTTTATACCCTGTACTCTTTCTGGTAGATTTCATCAAATCTCCTGTGTATATGGATATATTGTCTAAGAACAAAGTCAAGACAGTAACCCATGGAAATATCATGACTTTAATGCATAACACCTCTGGTCTCTACTCAGTATAGAGAAACTCTTTATTGCTTCAAAACAATATTAAAATATTTTTCTCTGTGAAATCATGTAATTATAAAAATATAAAAATAAGAATTAAATACAAGTAAAAGAAAATTTAAAATATATGTATTTAGTCCAATTCTTTTTATAGTATTGTGGCTTTTGTTTTGATGCTGTTTAATAATTTGATGTCAACTTTTTCTAGATAAGACTTAGTCTATTTGTCCTTTCTAAAGGTAGAGAACTAAGAGAAAATAGAAAATAAGCCTGCCTACAAAATTAAAAAATGAAGATTTAAAAACTAAATGGATAGAAAAGTATTGCTATAATGTAGAATGCATATATATTAATTATATAGGAAAACTAGTTTTATATATATAGTTATATATATGTGTTTATATATATATATAAAATTTTGCTTATTTACAAAATCATCTGCAACAAAATGTTCCCCCTTTACAGAAGAGGAACCAAGTTTAGGAAGGTTAAGTAATTTGCAAAAGGTCACATTCTGTCTTAAGTAGCCTATTCACAAATCCAATGCTATTTGTCATTTGACTTATTGCAAACTAAATATCCTCACATAAAAATATTGAGAGACTGAACCAAATAATCCTTCAACTCATGTCACTTTGCAGATTCTACCAAGGGAATAACAAAAGTTTAGTTTAAAATTATGTGTATGTGACATTAGTTAAATAAGTAAAACTAAAATAGACTGTCCATCTGTCTTTGGTAGCTACTCACTTCCTAGAATTTGTAACACCAAAGTATTTTATCTGCCTCAGGTCCTACTTGAGTAAAAATATTTTCTTTAAATATGACTATTATAGCTTAAAGAAAATTATAGCATTCATTTCTAATTCTAAAATATGGTGCTAGTATGTTTTTTCATTAAACCAGAAAATATACCTTCCTCTCTCACTAACCTGACTCATATTTCTTTTATTAATTCAATATGGGGTTCATAGAACAATGCATTTTATGACTATTAATTCACAACCTGTCTTCACAGTTTTCAAGTGGAACTCCTCTAACTGTGAAAAGAGTTTCATATTAAAATCTATAGGATATGACCCATGGTTTTGTGCCTCAAGAATTCATCAGTGAAATTATAACTCTATAATTCAGGTTAACTGTTTCTAACTCCCATGCTTGATAGCATATATTTAAAATATGTTTACAAAGCATGGAGATATAAATATTTCTAAATTCATTTTTGTTTTAACATTATAGACTGTTTCCTTTGATGTGATTTTTTTATCTCAATTTGATAAATTAAATGTGAGTCACTTATGAACAAACAAAATACCACTAAAAATGGAAGCAAATTGGAAAATGAAAATGATGGAAAATGCAAGTGCAATTTCCTTGGATATTTTTATCACGAACCTTAGAAGGAATTACTTATGAATATTACTTGAGGACCCAGTATGGCTTATGGCATACCCCTCAAATCCTGCTGCCATCTGATGAAGGGCACCCCAAAATCTTTGTAGTAAATTTAAAAAAAAAAATCTCTATTTTTTAATGTTAAAAATTTAATAACAAATTTAAAATGTTTCTTCAATCAGTGTGAATACATTCTGAATACTTTCTGAAAGCTTTCATTTAACATCTTTATTGAATCAACCACTGTATATTAAGTAAAAGTTAGATGCTCAACACAATCCTAAGCAACAATCTACACAGACAGGGCTCATTCTTCCATGGCAGATATATTGTAAGGCTCTGGCTAACATAGGAAGGTAAGGTAGAGAGAGACTCTCTGGGGAGGTGAAATCAGGACTGAAAATTGAATATGGAGAGTCTGAATAAAATAATTCCAGGTGGAAGGAACAACGAGTGCAAGGATACTGAGACAGAAACCTTCTTAGCACATTTAAGGAACAGGAAGAAAGTCAGTGTGACTGGAAGGTGAAGAGAATGGGGAGAGATTTGGAAGATAATATTAAATTGATATCCAAACAAAGTATGTAGATTTTGTGAACCAAGGGAAAGAGTCTGGATTTAATTCTAAATGTGAGGAAGTTTTTAAGCAAGGGAGTGATTTGATTCAACTTATTTTTAGAGACTGTTCTGTTTATTCTTTGAAGAATTGTAGGTGGCAAGTGTGGAGATGTATAAGTATAAAGTGGGAACTTTAGCATTTCACAATGAGTTGAAATAGGAGATTGACAGTAGAGAGATGAAGAGAAACATATATATTTAAGATATGTTTTGGAAATCAAGTCAGTAGTATTTATAGATTAGTTAGATTTAGGAAAGACAGAAGAGATTAATTAAAGACCCCTCTCAAATGTTTTATCACATCTTCCATTTAGTTTTATTTACTATACAAGGAAGCCAGAACAGGGTATACCTATAGGTTTGGGATATTAAATGGGATGCATAAAATGCCCTATATTCAACATGTTAAATCTGAGGTGACTAATTTTCAGCTAAATGAAATGTGTAGTAAGAATTGATAAAAATATTCAAACTCTGCAAAATACTTGAAGAGATTTATTCCGAGCCAGATGTAAGGACCATGGCCCATGACACGGCCTCAGGAGGTCCTGAGAACATATACCCAAGGTGGTTGGTTTACAGTTTGATTTTATACATTCTAGGGGGACAAAAGTTACAAGCAGACATCAATCAATACATGTAAGAGGTGTACTTTGGTTCAGTCCTGGAAGGTGAGACAACTTGAAGCAGGGGCTTCCATTTAATAGACAAATCTGAAGCTTTTCTGATTGGCAATTGATTAAAAGACTTAAGTTGTTATCTAAAGACAAGGGATCAATAGAAGGGAGTGTCTGGGTTAAGATAAGGGGTTCCTTATGCAGATAAAGCCTCCAGGTAGTAGACTTCAGAGCCCTTATCAGACCTAATGATGTGCAAGTCATTTAGTTAACTCTCTCCTGGATCAGAGAAAAGGGAAGGGGATTCTTTACAGAATGCAGGTTTTCCCCACAAGTGACAGCTTTTCAGGGCCATTTCAAAATATGTTAAATAAACATATTTCGGGGTAAAATAAAGATAAGTCATTTTCCTTCAGGGTCTGCTATCTCTCATGTGATACTATACTAGAGTCAGATTGGAATTTGGTGTCTTATTGCTATGAGTATCTGATTTGTCAGTCTCGAGGTCTCTGTTTTAACATTAATGTTGGTCAGTTGTGCCTGAATTCCAAAGGAGGAGGATATAATGAGTGTGCCCCACCCCTCCCTTCCCATCATGGCCTGAACTAACTTTTCAGGTTTACTTTGGAATACCCTTGCTCAAGAAGGGGGTTTGTCAGTCAGTTGAGGGGGCTCAGAATTTTATTTTTGTTTTCCATAGAAAACTGAATATTTAAGTCTCAGCCTCAAGGGAAACATAAATATGGAGGTAGACAATTATGAATCAGTTAAACATAAATAATATTTAAAGCTATGTTCACAGAGAAATGATATAGATGATAAAGAAATTAAAGTGAAACTATGGCTTAACCTAACATTTAAAGGTCAGTCATAGCAGAAGGATTTCAGAAAGGGAATTGCTGCAGAAGTGCCTGTGGCATTTAAGAACAATCAGAGACATGTTGTGTTGTGGAATCTAAGACTGGAAGGTGTTTTGGGGAAAAGCAGTGGTCATCCATGTTGATGAGAGATTGAATGATATGAAAACAAAGCAGTGACTGTTGACTTTGGCAAGATGAAGGCTGCTCCTGGAACTGAAAGCACGTTTTTACAATAGATTTGACAGATAAGGGCACAGGGCTATGATGTTACTATAAGAAAACTTAATGTTCATGGGCAGAGTGGCAAGGCTAGGTTTGCTAGAGGCAAATTTCTTCTAATGCATATATATGTGCTTAGAGACAGGCAAAATGCATATTCTATTCTACATGGAAAGCTTACTTCTTTGGCTTTTTGTTTTTTCATTTTAATCCAGTGATATTTCTGAGTCAATAATTAATTTGGCAGCCTAATTTTTAAGGGAAAAAAATGATTCCCAGTAGCATTTACTTCCTGAGTGCTATCTTAGGCAAAGTTGCAAGTGTTTCTTTTCAGCTCTATCATCTTGCACAATGACTACTCTTGCAGTATTTATCTTCTACTTCTGTTAACAAAAACAGAAAAGAAACAAAAGACAGAGCTGTAATAAGAATTTTAAATTTTTATCATCAATAACACTGATATAATCTTTGATGGTATTAGAGTAGGTAGTCAGACAGATATGAGCAAAGTAGGAAAGGGCCCTAAGAAATGGCAGGTACTCATTAGGTGATGGTCAGGTGATCATAAAACTGTCTCTCTGAAATGATAAGTGGCTATGACTGATGGCAAGAGGGAAAGAAGTTCTCCAACAGATAGAAAATATCAGGAGCCAGCAAACCACAATTCCCTGATAAGGTCTCAAGCATGTGCAGTAGGGGGCAAAATAATGGAGTTTGACTGGTATGTGACCTTTGTCTGGGAGTGCTTGATCAGTAAGGGAAAATCTCCCCCAAAGTGAGCATAGGCACAACCTCAGTAAACACATTGTGTCTAGGGCCTTTCCCAAGTGCTGGCAGGCCACTGTGCATGCAGCAATTGAGCAACAGCCTGCCCAAAGGGAGGGGAAAAGAAAACCCCGGAACCAAGCCAATGTAAAAAAATCCCATGTACCCTAGAACTTAAAGTATAATAATAATAATAAATAAATTTAAAAAAGAAAAAAGTTACCAATGAGAAAAAAAAAAAAAAAAAAATCCCAAGCCAAGGGCTTAGCAGGGCACTCGATTTCTCAAGTCACCCTCTTGGCTATCTTCCAAGTGTACTTTGTTTCTTTCAATAAACGTTTGCCTCTGCTTTAAAACTTGCCTGGTGTTGCGGGAAGTCAGGGACCCCAAACGGAGGGACTGGCTGGAGCCGCGGCAGAGGAACATAAATTGTGAAGATTTCATGAACATTTATCAGTTCCCAAATAATACTTTTATAATTTCCTATGCCTCTCTTTACCTTAATCTCTTAATCCTATTATCTTCGTAAACTGAGGATGTATGTCACCTCAGGACCACTGTGATAATTGTGCTAACTGTATGAATTGATTGTAAAATGTGTGTTTGAACAATATGAAATCAGTGCACCTTGTTACTTACTCTTCATCTTTTATCTCTACCACACCCTGAAATTTAGTTTTCTAGTGGCTCTTGAAGAGGTTTCTCCACCTTTACAGGGCCTCCATTTATAGTCCACTGAAAGAACCTCTCACCTCAATACTGGGGATAGCTCCTTTTTGGGAAAAGGGACAATCTTTCCTCTGCCTAGTAAGAGCCCTTATTCCAAATTCCGTCTTTCTCCAGAGGTTTCTCCTTTATTTCAAGAAGGCAGACAAGCACTGTCCCTTAGGCACTAGAGGCTGTTTTCTGTGGAACAAAGGCTTCCCACAAGCATCTCTCATGCTTCCTTCCCTTCCCATCTATTACAGAGGGATTGCCATGCCTGTTTAAACGTATCTTTTGCATATTGTCTATGGAAGATGATATTTTCCTACCTTCTTCTAACTCCCTTCTTAACATGCCCAAAGATCACCTAGTCTCCATACAGGAAAAAGAAATCTGGCCTCTTTATGGCTATTGTCCAGCAACAGGGCCCTCATTTACCTAAAGAACATGGAAAATGGAAATAAGAGAATGGGAAGCCACGTCATTGCTAGGATGCTCTGGAAGCAGGTCACTACAAAATCCTGGAGACAGGGATATAGGCTGGCCCAAGGCCGCAGGCACGTGAGACCAAATTATTCACAGAAGAGAGATAAAGACTGGTCCCAGGCTAAAAGCACAAAACTGATTACCAACAGAACAGAGATAAAGGCTGGTTTCCCAAATGGGACAGAATCAGGAATAGGGGTACCTGGTAAACACCAGTTCATTCCATAACTCCGAGAATTAATGGATGGGGGCACCTTGCTCACTCTGGGTTGCCATAGGCACAGGATTAAGGGAACAAGACAGGATGCCATCTTCTTTCCCTCTCTCCTCTTTAATCTCTTTGCAGAAGAGTAACCACACTTCCATAAAACAACATGGGACCAAGGTTAGGGGTACCTGGCAAGCACTGATTCATTCTGGGATCCTTAGGATGAGTGATTCTTTTCACTCCAATCTGCCATAAGTGCAGGAACCCCTATAATACATGGGAAAGACACTGCTCACTCCAGTCTGCCATAAGCACAAGCAAAAGTAGGTAAACAAGGAAGGACACCTTATCCCTTCTCTGTTCTCTCTTTGCACATAGTTAATCATGTCCCCGTATCAGACAACATGTTCCTCAAATAAATGCATCCTCAAGAACTGGGAAATGTTTAACCCCAAACCTCCAAATATGACCTATCCTCAAGGAACACTGCAAGATAAATCCACCCAGTTTTGCCAAGAATACCCAAACACATGAAGTACTCAAAATTTTTGACTCTTGCCTACTAATTACATTTAATGTCTTCAGATTGCCAGTCTCAGCTCTACAGTAAAATGGGTTCTGTTGGACTGATATGGTTTCGATCTCTGTGCTCACCGAAACTTCATCACAAATTGTAATCCCCATGTATTAGGGGAGGGGTCTGGTGGGAGTTGATTAAATCATGGGGACAGACTTCCCTTTTGCTGTTCTTGTGATAGTGAGTGAGTTCTCATGAGATCTGGTTGTTTGAAAGTGTATGACACTTCCCCCTTTACTCTCTCTCTCCTGCTCCACATGGTAAGACATGCTTGGTTCCCCTTTGCCTTCTACCATGATTGTAAGTTTCCTGAGGCGTCCCAGTCATGATTCTGTTAAGCCTGTGAAACTGAGTCAATGAAACCTCTTTTCTTCATAAATTACCTAGTCTCAGGTAGTTCTTTATAGCAGTAGGAGAATGAACGAATATAGAAAATTGGTACCAGGAGAGCATGGAATGGCTATAAACATGCCTGAAAATGTGGAAGGGACTTTGGAACTGGGTATTGGGCAGAGGTTGAAACAGTTTGGAGGGCTGGGAAAAAGACGGGAAAATGTGGGAAAGTTTGGAATTTCCTAGTGATTTGTTGAATGTTGTGATCAAAATGCTGACAGTTATATGCAAAATGAAGTCCAGACTGAGGTGGTCTCAGACGGAGATGAGGAACTTATTAGGAACTGGAACAAAGGTCACACTTGCTATGCTTTACACTGGTGGCATTGTGCCCCTGCTCTAGGGATCTGTGGAACTTTGAACTTGGAATAGATTATTTAGGGTATCTGTCAGAAGAAACTTCTAAACAGGAAAGCATTCACAATGTAGCCTGGCTGCTCCTAACGGAGTATAGTCATATGTGTTCATAAAGAGATGGTCTGAAATTGGACCTTATGTTTAAAAAGGAAGCACAACATAAACGTTTCAAAAATTTGCAGCCTGACCATGTGGTAGAAAAGAAAAATCCATTTTCTGGGTATGAATTCAAGTCTCCTGCAGAAATGTGCATAAAGAGAAGCTGAATATTTATACCAAAGACAGTGTGAAAAATGTCTCCAGGGCATTTCAGAGACCTTCGTGGCAGCCCTTCCCATCACAGGCCTGGATGCCTAGGAGGAAAATATGGATTCATGGGCCAGGCCCAGAGACCAGTTGCTCTGTGCAGGCTTGGGACACGGCACCCAGCGCCCAGCTGCTCCAGCTCCAGGTACTGTTGGAAGATGCCAAGGAGGAGTTCAGGCCATGGCTTCAGAATCTATTAAAATCAGAGGGTATAGTGGGAAGAAATTGCTTCAATTTGTAGATGGACATCACCAACTTCTTGAAAACTTTTTCTAAAATGGATTATGAAAATGACTAATTTAAGAGCAGTATCTTTGATTTTAAATGCTGCAGAGTGGAAGAGCACATTTGGGTTGATGCAGGACCCACAGCTCACTATTGAAAAACTGCAGATGGCTGTCTATGATCCAGACACAGAGGAAGTTATTCCCAAGGGAACAACCAGGCTTAAGGACTGGATAAAAGCTACTTTAAAGTCTGTTTACCATGAGAAAGGTGACTGCCCAACTCCCCCTATAAATGCCAGGTGGAGTAACCCAGATGAAGCAGCTAAAATGCTTCATATACAAGCCATGTAGGACTGGCATTATGATGACAGGGATATCCACTCACTGAATATGCCTGTTACCTAGGTTATGGTAAATGCTGTGGCTAAGTGTACCTCTTCTACATGGGCACCCCACATAACCTTACTCTTGCAGAGTGGAACAATAGTTTGAGCAGCCTCATCAAATTTGCCAGGTTCTCAGCTTCCCCCATGGGTCTTGCAGATGTTAATTAAAACATTAGGTTAATTAACAAGAGAAGGGGAAAGGCATAAGGAAGAGTCAAAGGACTCATCCCAGGAAAGTGGAAATTTTTAAGAGGTCATTAAGAAATGAGACAAAAGAAACATTGATAGGGGTGAAACCAGCAGGGAAAACAAAGGGAAGACTCACTGGACTAATTCCAGCATGATGGAAATCTTTAGATGATTATTAAGAAATTGAATGAATAAAATGGAAATTGATGGCATTAAAACAAAGGTCTTAATAAAACATTATCAGATTCGGTGAACCAAAAGAAGCCCCTCCTAGTCCCCCAACATTAAAGGACCCCACACTAGGTTGCTGTATTTTCCCCAGTTTGGAGAAATTTTAAAATTCAGAAGATAGAGATTATAATGAGAAATCAGATCCAAGATTACCAGGGGTAATAGTCCAACAGATTAATCACGACAAAGACTGACGAAAGGGTCGGGATCCTTTGGTCCAACCTCTGGCTGGGGACCGAAAGCCTTTTGCACAAGGAAGGATAAAATGGTCTAGGGGTGAAGAAGAGGCATCCTTGGACCTAGAACATAAAAATGCAAGAGCTGATAGGATTATGAAAGTTGGCATATTTGAACACAGTTCATGTGAAGTGATTGCATCTCTTTTACTTGATTGTATCATGGGTATGAACATTGTATCTAACTGGGAAATGTTTTCCCTACCTAGTGCCATAAAGTAGAATGCATGTCAATTTGCCCTTCAAGCAATATTAACTAGACATGCTAAATGGCAACCAGTAAGGTTGCCCAAGCCTGCACAGTGCAGAGTAGAAGCTAGGTTACTGATAGGGACAAATTCTCCATTTAATAGTCCTTTATGAAGCATTTTTAAAATTATGGCAAAGGCTTATGAGCACCTCCCAACAACAACTACTGATACTTTGCACTAGACAATTTCAACATGAGAGGCATTTACTGTTTTACTGTGAAATGTTAGTTGAAGCTATCCTTGTGACACTTGAACTACTCATACTGTCTTGAGTGATGTCAGAGAAACATTCTAATGGGAATGGCAGTTCCAGAAGAGGTTTATAATAAAATTGAAATAGTTTATAAAGAATCATGCTACCTGGGGAATGCAAGGAGGAGACATCCTCAAGCAGGGACTATCTTTCCTACTATAATGGCCTCTGGAACTGTGTAAGAAACTGTTGGATTCAACAGAGCTTGATAAACAGCTCTCAACTGAGTGACCAAAAGCAACTTGGCTCATGGATGGCAATTCCCAGGTAAATGGACACTATCCTGTTTGGAAGGCTGTTGTTTTGACCAAAGAAGGTAAAAACAGATCTGCCCAGTGGGTTGAATTACGTGCTGTTTTCCTAACAGTAATGGAAGATTTGAACAATTGTAGAAGCCTCTGTGTTTGGGTTTTTACTGACTTATGTGTAGTTACTAATGACCTGGCTATGCATTCAGGTGAGAGGACAATGGAAACCTGGATGATTAAAGGGATGCCTGTAAGGAGCATGGACCTATGGAAAATTGAAGGGTGCATTAAAGTAGAATAAGTCAATGCCCATTCCAAAATCCCAATACCCATTCTGAATCCATTCCAGATCCAGAAGATTACTGGAATTGACCCCATATGCTCTCTTGATGTGGCCTCCTGGGCCCATAAAATCAGTGGATTCAGGGAAGGTACAGCAGTGCAGAGAAGGACTGAACCTAAACATGTTCCTTTTGTACTATCTCAGGCACATAATGCTAATAAGACTTCTATTTGTCAGAAAAGGGACAGAGGCTGCCTATGGCTGTATGGCAGATTCCGTGGTGGGAAGGCCCTGAACACAGCTGGAAAGCGAGATTGATGCTGGTAGCCCTGGGGGCTACAAATAGATCTTGACAGGAATAGCCACTAACTCTGGAGTGGGCGTTGCTTCCCTGGTGGAAGATGAAAATGCCCAGTGTGTCATAAAACAAAAATAAAAACAAACAAACAAAAAATCAGAAGATATTGCATGGGTTTGGATTGCCTGTGTCATTTCTTCAGACTAAGAAAGATGCTGTATGGCCACAACAGTGGGCAGAGAGATATCCTTCTCGCAGTAACAGTTTTATAGAAAAGTGGAACTGGCAATTAAAACATGGTTGTTTGAAACAGAGGGAGAGGGTGACAAAGGCGTGAAAGGCTAGCTTACACGCCTTTGCAAGTGTATGTTCATTCAACATGAGTAGGACTAAGGGAGTGTCTCCACTAGATTTTTCTATTTTTCTGGTTTATCTGGGGAAGAGGGCACGGGGAGTATGGTGGTAAGACTATGCAATTTTTGCTAAGGAAAGAGTACACTGATTTAAATACTATAATTTTTTCTTTTTTCCCCAGATCACCTCAAAGATATTTTTTTTTCTCTCTCTCCTTTTTGATGCAATGGTCCTAGGACAAGTACTGGAGGCAGGGATGATTTCTAAGCATGAAACTGTAGCTATGTTTTCATTTATTTATTTTTGAATTGAGGTCTTGCTCTGTCACCCAGGCTGAAGTGCAATGTCACAATCATGGCTCACTGTAGCCTTGACCTACCAGGCTCAATTGATCCTTCCACCTCAGCCTCTTGAGTAGCTGGAACTATAGCACACACCACCTCGGCCAGCTAATTTTTGTACTTTTCATAGAGACGGGGTTTTGCCACATTGCCCAGACAGATCTCTCACTCTTGCACTCAAGCAATCTGCCCACCTCTGCCTCCCAATGTGCTGAGATTACAGGTGTAAACAGTTAATATTTTATAATTAAAAACCTGTACCTCCAAAACAGTCTGCTGTGCTTACTTTCCTCATAGATGCTATTAGTAATGAAAATTTAAATCATTATAAAAGATGTCTTAGAATATTTTACCCATTTTCAACGCAAATGACTATTATTCTATAGCTTCCTGGAAAAAAATAAAAAATAATAAATCATCTAAGTATTATTAACATGTATAGTCAATATAGTAAATAAAATTATGTAATGATAAAAACATTTGGATTAAAATAATTAGCAAAAATATACCATCACGAGTTAATGTATAGAATTAAAAATGAGTGTCCCAAATTTCACTCAATTCAAAATGTAAAAAAAAGTCCCAGAAAATTGCTAGCAGGGTAATCTTCTTAAACAAAATTGGAGCTTTTAAAAATACACATTTTCTAAGAGATTTCAGTAGCAAAGCAGTTATTTTTAGCAAAGCAGTTATGAAATGATGTTTACTTATATTAAATACATGTATTTAATATGTATCTTCCATTCAAGCTTGAATTATGAGGAGGAAAAACTAAAAATTTGTAAGTTAATTTTTGTCATATTTTGAAAAGATTATCTAGTAAATTATTTGCTTCTTGTCTTCTTATTCAGGACCTTACTGAATATCATATGTTTACATACAACATGCAACCTAGGTTCTTAGATTCTTAGAAATGTTGGGGGGCACATATTTGTGCTGAAAATGGCACTGCCAGTAGTTCTTATCTCTTTTATCTAGAAATCAGCACATAGTAAGTTAGTGATATTATTAGCTATTATTAACCATTTACAAGTATATTTTCCTGAGGCCACTTTCTTGAGACACTTTCAAAATCATGTTCATTTACAGAAGCTTTTGTTTGAAGTTGACAATAATTTTTTTCAACCTTTAGTTATCTATATTTTCGGTGCCTCAAGCTACTGGTTCCCATGTTAAATATGCAAAGTGTTACCAACTGAAGAGACCTAATTTTGAGGATCCAGATTAGAATGCCAATCTGGTAATTATTCTTGACTCCAAAAAAAAAAAATGTTCTAGTAAAGTAGATGAGATTGGCCTCCTAACTTGAGTCAGAAATGTCAAGAAACTATTCAGGCAGAGGCTTTCTAGAAAGTCATGATTTTATCTTAGAGAAAACATTTTCCTTATTATTTTTGGAAAACAATGTATCAGTGTATTTATTTTCATTGATACAAGTTAGAACACCATTATTAGCAGAATTATTCCTTTTTAAATGTGAATCTCTCCCTGAAGAAATTGTTATTTCCAAGTTCAGCTTCAATCAGAAATAATGTTTGCAGACCACTTAACCAGAGCCTGTCATGCTATGCCATACAATTCTTCCTGAAATGCCTCCTTTTATGTAATCACAACAATGAAAACAGATCTTGTAAAAGTACTTGTCTTTGGGCCAGGAATATCTGCAATTATAATTCATGCCCACAGTGGGCCTGAGATTTATGAGATTCATTGGGAAAGGGGTTGCACTTCAGAATATTGCAATACTCTGTCTGCACTAAAAAATTAATGAGACAAAAAACTGTCTGAAAGACAAAAAGTATTGGAAACACTCCATCGCTCAATAATCACTCTGGTATTTAGTATTTCAAGTTGGGAAAGATTGTTTCCAATGCATCATTCTGCTCAAATGAAAGAGTGCTTTTGAGAAAAGAAGAGCTTGAGTTATTTCTTAACAAGAAATTGAAAAAGATCTTAATATTGTCTAAGCAGATGAAGCACCAACGGCCAGTTTTTCCTTAAAATAATATGCTGTGAGACATATGAAAAGCAGCAGCTCCCTATAACCAAGATATTCAAAAAGCTAATTATTTAATATAAGTGTAGCTCTTTTAAGAGACTTGGAAAAGTACAATTGAAATTAGTTCCTGACATTTTCTTAAATTATAAGATTCCCTAGTAACATTAAAAATAATATTGCATAGATTTTGAAAAATGGTACCATACTATTAAATGTCTCATTCGTTTCATACACAGTTCTTAGAAATAGAAACTGATTTACTACTGAGTGTTTCTGAGTTAAGGAACTGAAGATTGAGAAAATTAAATGAATCTCAAAAACTTAAGAAATTGCAAAATATTTTTTTCCAGTATCAGAGAGAAATAAATATTTTCTACGGCCAAGAGGTCTAAAAGATAAGACAGAAAGTAAGCATCTACCATACACACTGAGATCCAACTAATTACAAGATATCTATTCACCATGAAAAATAAAATCTGGACAGCGTATTTTCCATCAGGACCAATAAACAGGCCTATAAATGACTCTCATAAAATGAGTTAAAAATGGTCCATGTATAAGAGTTTTATATTTGTGTAATTAATAAAAAAGCATTCAACTTCAGTAATTTGAAAAAGGTATGATTTTATTAGAAGTTTTAGCCTAAACATTATTTCATTTCACTTCGTTTATTCTGCAAATGTCTCATTCATTACCTACTATAGCCTAGCTACTCTCTCAGGAACTAGAGATTCAGATAAAAAAGACAAGCAAGGTCCTTCCTGGAGTACGCATTTAGTTGGGAATGCTAAAAAGAGACAGTACCCAAGTAGACACATAGATCATTTTATGGAATTGTAAATTCAGTGATATAAAATAAAGCCAATTCGACTCTGATTTGGGTAACAAATGACGAAGAGTGAGAAGCGTTTTACACAGGTAGATCAACACAGACCTCGTTAAAAGGTGATGTTGGAGCTGAGTTCTGAAGGCTGAATAGGAATCAAATATGTAAGGCTATGGAAAAAGAGTGTTTCTGGTTTAATATCAAGTGTAAAGGTCCTGGGATAAAAAACAGTTCAAGTTCCAATTTAATATTTTGGCTGCAAACTTTGGCTACTGTTCATGTTCATATTGAAGAAAAAGCATAAAGGTAATGTTATAGATGTGTAAATTTATAGATTTTCTCATCTACTGGACTCTTGGGCCATTTATTTCTCTATTCTTATTTCAGTACAGTTCCACTAAATAAACTACAAGCAATATGATTCAGATTTGTTTAAGTTTGCAAATATTTTATTTCAATGACAAAAATTAAATGATGTTATTATCTTCAGAGATCACGAAGACAGAAGATTTAATAACAAAATGTGGTGTATACATACAATGAAATATTATTCAACCTTAAAAATAACGGAAATTCTGACAAAAGTCACAACATGGAAGACATTAAGCTAAGTGCAATAAGCTAGTAACTAAAGGAAAAATACTGTATTATTCTACTTACATGAGATCACTATAATAGTCAAATTCACAGAGTTGGAAAATAGAATGGTAGTTGTCTGGAGCTGTGGAAAAGTTAGAGTGGGGAGTTATTGCTTAACAGGTAGACTTTCAGTTTTTGAAGATGAAAATGTTCTGGAGATTGATGGTGATTATTATTTAACAAGAATGTGAATATACTTAATGCCACTGAATAGTACACTTGAAAAATCATGAAAATAGTAAATTTCATTATATGTATATATTTTACCAGAATTTAAGAAAAGAATGTATTTAATTATTGTGGTGATGTGTGTTCCCTAAATTACATTATAGAAAGACTGTACTTAATACAAAATTTCCAGTAGAGAGATTTAAAATGTGCTTTTTGTTGCTTTGATCATATTCGTTATTTCAAAATCTCTAGGACTGTATCTTATTAAAGCAAAAACCTTTCTTTCTGAAATATGTTAACAAGAGCTAAAAAAATGTCAACAGGCAAATTTATAAATGATAAATGATTAACAGTAGCAGAATAAATTATTTTTAGGTTATGTTCTGGTTAGACATTATTTAGTGTGTGTGAATATATACATATATACTGTCTTATAGAAACAGCCAAAAATAGAAATTACTGTGAACATATACCTCAAATAAATATAATTTATTGGTTGTAACATTGTGTATTTCATCACAATTTAAGATGGATGCAAAATTCTCACAATTGTAGTAAACCCTTATCCTACTGTTTATGAAAAAAATGGTTTCCTCCTGGAGTTAAGCAATTAATTAAAAAGACTATTCGTCATTCATGATACCATTTTATATTTAAAAAAACATTTGTTTCTACTAATTCCATGGTGAATTCTCAAACACTGTGTTATGTATATAATTAATTAATATAAACCACATACAGTGAGAAGGAAGTAAACTGCCTTATTCCATCTTGATGAGCTACAGGAGCCTAAAGATAAAAGGTTCCTTTACTGCAGGACATCTGTAATGAGCAGTGAAAAATCATGGTGGGATTGCCACATTATGAATTTAGGCCTACCAGGGAGGACAGCCTCAAAGACAGTTATCATTAAATCAAATCTGCAAAGATCATGAAATATCTACTGGCATGATGGAAGGCATTCCTGGGCAGAGGAACCCACCAGACACCTAGAAGCCGTTGCATTAAGAAGTAGCATCTCTCATCATTTCTGCTACACAAAGATTATTATAGTAGAAAGTAAGGGAAATTATCAATAACAATATAATAGAAAGGAAGTGGCTCAACTCTGTAATTGAGTTCTAAAACTTAGATTTTAGCTTATTATTTATTTTATTTGCATAACCAAACCCTACCTGTAGTAGTCCATTTTGTGTTGTTCTAAAGAAACACATGGAATAGGTGATTTATAAATTAAAAAGCTTTGTTTGGCTTATAATTCTGATTACTGGAAAGTCTGAGATTGGGCATCTGCATCTGGTGAATACTTCGGGCTGTTTCCCCTCATGTCAGAAGGAGAAGGAGAGTAGAGTGTGCAGAAGTCACATAGTGAGAAAGGAAGCAAATTGGGGTGGGGAGGTGCCAGGCTCTTTTTTTAAACATTTATTTTAGAATCAGAGGTATATATGCAAGTTTAATACAAAGGTATATTGTATGATGCTGAAGTTCTGAGTACAATTAAATTCATTGCCCAGGTCAGTCACTGTGGAAAGCAGTTTGAAGATTTCTCCAAGAACTAAGAGTTGAACTACTATTCAACCCAGCTATCCCAGGCTCTTTTTAACAACCAGCTCTCTTAGGAACTAATAAAGCAAGAATTCACTCACCCCCAGGGAGGGCATTAATCTATTCATCAGGAATCCACTCCCATGACCCAAGCCCCTTCCAATAGGCCCCACCACCAACGTTGGGGATGCAATTTCAACATGAGATTTGGAGAGAATAAACATCCAACCACAACACTCTTTTTTGGTCTAGATCCACACAGATAGATGACCATGCTGGAAAAATAAACCTATGTGGATTCTAAGGACTGATATCAAATTACAACCAAATTCTTCAAGCTAAGCACTGCTTAGCAATCCTTTCTTATCCTCCTAGACAATTGTCTCTTAGTTTTATAAATTTCACATTTCTTCATCTTTCCTTAAAATTCCGTCTCCATTTCCACTCTCCCGATTTTTGAATGATGTCCTTATTTTCTATTTCACTAAGAAAGTGACCAACATAAGCAATGCTAACTGTATGAATCCATCTGCATCTGTGTTTTGATGGTCTCCCTTGCCTCCTGACCACACGCCTGCTGAAGGTTAGCACCGCTTCTCTTGCCCTGGATGCTCAATGATTTCCTCAAGGAATTCTTTCCTCCCTCTTATGTCATCAGTTTCTTACCTCACCAAGAATCTACCTATGAAAATGCAAATTAATTATTATTTTAATAGTTTAATGATTCCCTTCCTTGAATTCATCTTCTTCTCACTCTATTTGCACTACATGTCAACTGTTCTTTATAGCAGAAATTCCTCAAAAGCATAGACTACACTCATTAAATAGAAGAAATCCTTACCTCTCATTTTCTCTTCAGACAATTTTAATTATGCTTTTGTTCCCATGTAATACATTTCTTCCAATGGCTGTCTTGCAAACTTCAGTGATAAGTTCCTTCTTTTTTTTTTTTTTGTTTTTTTTTTTTGAGACAGAGTCTTGCTCTATCGCCCAGGCTGGAGTGCAGTGGCGCGAGCTCAGCTCACTGCAAACTCCGCCTCCCGGGTTCAAGCCATTCTCCTGCCTCAGCCTCCCAAGGAGCTGGGACTACAGGCGCCTGCCACCATGCCCGGCTAATCTTTTGTATTTTTAGTGGAGATGCGGTTTCACCGTGTTAACCAGGATGGTCTCGATCTCCTGACCTCGTGATCCGTCCTCCTCAGCTTCCCAAAGTGCTGGGATTACAGGTGTGAGCCACGTGCCCAGCAAATAGTTCTACTTTTTAAATTTTTCGAAGAGCTTCCCTACTGTTTTCCATAACTGCTGTGTCATTTTACCTTTCCAAAACAGTGTACAATAGTATACAGTTCCAAATTTCTCCATATCCTCACACTTACTATCTTTTCTTTTTTTGATAATAGACAACCTAACAAGTATTAGGTGATATTTCATTGCAGTTTTGGTTTGCATTTTCCTGATAGTCATTGTTGTTGAGCAGCGTTTCAATACTTGTTGGTCATTTGTATGTTTTTGGAGAAATGCCTCTTCAAGTTCTTTGCCTATTTTGCCTGTTTTTAAATTGGGTTATTTGTTTCCTTGGTATTGAGTTATAGGAGTTCCTCATATATTTTGGAAGCTAATAGCTTATCAAATATATGGTTTACAAATATTTTCTCCCATTCCCAAGGTTGCCTTTTCGTTCTATTATTTCTTTTGCTGTGCAGAAGCTTTTTTATGTGATATATTTCCACAACATCACATAAATATTTTTGCTTTTGTTGCTTGTGATTTTGGGGTCATATCCAATAAATTAATGCCAAGATGCTTTACTCTTATGCTTTCTTCTAGGAGTTGTGTAGTTTCAAGTCTTATATTTAAGCCTTTAACCACTTTGCCTTTGTGTGTGTGTGTTTGATGGAAGGTAGGGTATTTAATTTCTACTTTTTTGTGTGTGGATAACCAGTTTTTCTGATACCATTCAATTTTTAAAAACCATTTTTTCCCATTGCATGCTTTTGGCATCTCTGTGGAACACAAGCTTATTATACATGTCTGGGCTTATTTCTGAGCTCTCTATTCTGCTCCATTGGTCTGCATGTTTGTCTCAATGCCAGTACCATACTGTTATGGTTACTGTAGCTTTGTAATATATTCTCAAACCAGAATGTGTGATGCCACAGTTTTATTCTACTTTTTCAAAATCGTTTTGGCTCTTCTGGGTCTTTTGTTCTTCCATGTGATTTTTTTTTCTATTTCTGTAAAACTAAAGGCCATTGGGATTTTGATGGGGATAGCACTCAATCTGTAGATCACTTTGGGTGGTATAGACATTTTAACTATATTAAACAGAATGAATGATAAAAGTTGGGAACATTTAATACCTTTCAGTAATGAAAATGCTCAATAAACTAGGTATAGAAAAAATGTACCTCAAGATAATAAAGACAATATGTGATTATATCACAGCTAACATCATATTCAACAGTGAAAATGTGAAAGGAACAATACAAGAACAACACAGGAATAACCACTCTCATCACTTTTACTCCAGATAGTACTACACTTCCTAGCCAAAGCAATTAGGCAACAAAAAGAAATCAAAGGAAACCAAACAGAAAGAAAGAAGTAATATCATTTCTGTTTACAAGTGACATGATTTCATATGTAGAAAACTCTAAAGACTCCACAGAAGAACTGTTAGAATGCAATGAATTCAGTAAAGTTGCAGGATACAAAAATCCAAAAAGAAAATTAAGAAAACAATCCCATTTACAATAATGTAGAAAAGAATACAATATTTAGGAATAAACCTAACCAAGGAAGTGAACTACTTATTACAGATACTGAGAAGAACACATTTACAGTCACAACAGTCACCCTACAAGCAAAAGAAGTTGTACTGGTCTGCTCCAGTGTAGAAGTCCCATACAGCACAGTAGCTGTAATTGGAGCTACTGCTTGGTTAATGTTTTGGTAGTACACTGTCATATACTATGACATGTTGATTTTTACAGAGGGCTTAGATAGGGATACTATGAATTCTACCCACCCTGAATTCTTTACAATTTTGTTGGGGTTTTGGCAATAGTTTCAGTAAAACAAAGTGTGATTAGACAATTTTGTATTCAACCGAACAACTTATCAAGTACACAGTTAATGATAAACAGTACTGAATATGGAAGAAAAAAACGTGAGCTATTTCTGTAGAATATAATACAGCTGTACTGTGAAATACAGTAGCTACTAGCTATATGTAGCCAAACAAATTTTAATTTTAATTAATAAAAATGAAATTAAATTAGAAATTCAGCCCCTCATTAGACTAGCCAGATTTCAAGTACTCAATAGATAACATCCACTAGAGCCTACCGTATTTGACACCACCACATTTCCATTGTTGGAGGAAGCTATACAGAACAGCACTGCACTGAAGAATCAGCTTTATTAAACTAACGTGATTAGGAAACCTCCACACTGGAACTGTTGATGAACATCAAATATATTTAATAGGTGGAAAACATTCATATTTGGAAATAAAATTCATATTTGAAAATAAAGTTAGACAAATAAAGGTATAAATATTTCTATGTAAACAGCATATACTTTGATGAGTAAATAATACAACAGTTGATTTTCAGTAAGTAGAAAGGAGAGAAGTCTGATAGAAAACAGAATAATCCAAGAGATTTTCTTCTGGGTAACAGGTGGCAGGTAAAATGTCACTTAAATTCGATAAATTAAATAGCAAAATATTAAGTATATTAAATGATAAACATTAAGTAATATAATGTCATTAAATAAAATTGAGTGGTACAGGAAAAAGAACAGAGGTAGACAAAGTGGTAACAAATAAATTTCCTTTTACCAGAGTAAGAAATCAGTAGACAGTGTCTAAAAACAAGAGACAAAATAAATTATATGCAAATAGTATTAATGTAACCTCTAGAATAAAAATGTGAACTGTATTAAATATTAGAACTAAACCATCATACAAAAACAAAGACATATTATTTAAAGATTTAGACAAAGTGAAATTAATATTTGCATATATACTGGTTGTATCAATAATGTAAATGAGAATGGCTCACCTATTAAAATTATTTCTACATTGGCTCACAAATGTTGTGCTATAGACATATACCTATGAAAGTTCATTCTTAACTGGAAAGGGCGAGCAAGATGGCCGAATAGGAGCAGCTCCAGCCTCCAGATCTCAGCGCGAGCAACACAGAAGATGGGTGATTTCTGCATTTTCAACTGAGGTACTGGGTTCATCTCACTGGGGAGTGCCAGTCAATCTGTGCTGGTCAGCTGGAGCAGCCCGACCAGCGAGAGCTGAAGCAGGGCGAGTTTCTAAAGAAGGGAATCCCTTTAGAAACTGAGACACACAACACCTGGAAAATCAGTAACTCTCATCCCAATACTGCACTTTACCAAGGGTCTTAGCGAATGGCACACCAGGACATTATATCCCACACCTGGCCAGGAGGGTCCCACGCCCAGGGAGCCTCCCTCATTACTAGCACAGCAGTCTGAGATCTAACTGCAAGGTAGCAGCAAGGCTGAGAGAGGGGCGCCCGCCATTGCTGACTTAAGTAGGTAAACAAAGCCTCTGGGAAGCTGGAACTGTATGGAGCCCACCACAGCTCAAGGAGGCCTGCCTGTCTCTGTGGACTCCACCTCTGGGGACAGGGCATAGCAAAAAAAAAGCAGCAGAAACCTCTGCAGATGTTAATGACCCTGTTTGACAGCTTTGAAGAGAGCAGTGGATCTCCCAGCACAGAGGTTGAGATCTGAGAATGGACAGACTGCCTGCTCAAGTGGGTCCCTGACCCCTGAGTAGCCTAACTGGGGGACATGCCCCACTAGGTGCAGACCGACACCTCACACCTCACACGGTGGGGTACACCCCTGAGACAAAGCTTCCAGAGCAAGGATCAAACAGCAGCACTCACTGTTCAGCAATATTCTGCCTTCTGCAGCCTCTACTACTGATACCCAGGCAAATAGGGTCTGGAGTGAACCTCAAGCAATCTCCAACAGACCTACAGCTGACGGTCCTGACTGTAAGAAGGAAAACAAACAAACAGAAAGGATACCCACACCAAAACCCCATCAGTACGTCACCAGCATCAAAGACCAAAGGCAGATAAAACCACAAAGATGGGGAAAAAGCAGGGCAGAAAAGCTGGAAATTCAAAAAAATTCAAAAAATCAGAGGGTATCTCCCCCTCCAAAG
>NW_012104521.1:1602617-1612418 GCF_000951045.1 Mandrillus leucophaeus
TAAAACACCAAAAGCAATGGCAACAAAAGCCATAATTGACAAATGGGATCTAATTAAACTAAAGAGCTTCTGCACAGCAAAAGAAACTACCATCATAGTGAACAGGCAAACTACAGAATGGGAGAAAATTTTTGCAATCTACTCATCTGACAAAGGGCTAACATCCAGAACCTACAAAAAACTCAATCAAATTTACAAGAAAAAAAACAAACAACCCCATCAAAAAGTGGGCAAAGGATATGAATAGACATTTCTCAAAAGAAGACATGCATACAGCCAACAGGCAGATGAAAAAATGCTCATCATCACTGGCCATCAGAGAAATGCAAATCAAAACCACAATGAGATACCATCTCACACCAGTTAGAATGGCAATCATTAAAAAGTCAGGAAACAACAGGTTCTGGAGAAGATGTGGAGAAACAGGAACACTTTTACACTGTTGGTGGAATTGTAAACTAGTTCAACCATTATGGAAAACAGTATGGCGATTCTTCAAGGATGTAGAACTAGAAATACCATATGACCCAGCCATCCCATTACTGGGTATATACCCAAAGAATTATAAATCATGCTGCTATAAAGACACATGCACATGTATGTTTATTGAGGCACTATTCACAATAGCAAAGACTTGGAATCCACCCAAATGTCCATCAGTGACAGACTGGATGAAGAAAATGTGGCACATATACACCATGGAATACTATGCAGCCATAAAAAAGGATGAGTTTGTGTCCTTTGTAGGGACATGGATGCAGCTGGAAACCATCATTCTCAGCAAACTATCGCAAGAATAGAAAACCAAACACTACATGTTCTCACTCACAGGGGGGAATTGAGCAATGAGATCACTTGGACTCTGGAAGGGGAACATCACACACCGGGGCCTATTATGGGGAGAGGGGAGGGGGAAGGGATGGCATTGGGAGTTATACCTGATGTAAATGATGAGTTGATGGGTGCTGACGAGTTGATGGGTGCAGCACACCAACGTGGCACAAGTATACATATGTAACAAACCTGCACGTTGTGCACATGTACCCTAGAACTAAAGTATAATTAAAAAAAAAAAAAAAAAGAAAGAAAGTTCATTCTTAAACATTAAAATAAACAGGTGAGCAAAAGCCTACGGGCGACTGTAAACAAAATGAAAGTGGAGTTTTCTGTTATCAGAAACGTTAGATTTTGGTGAGAAAATATTGAATGAAATAAACATACTCTTATTCATTACAATTCACAATGGTTATAATAGTTTGTGTATGTATTTGCACCAAATAACATGAAACCTTTAAAGACTAAATGATCTCAATAGATGATATCAAGGTTAATTGATATGTTCAGAAATATAAAAACAAAGGAAACTTATAAATGCTTTTATAAAATGAGTATAATGGTTGATAACACAATTTTAAAATATTGGAAATAAATTATTATTGCATTTATTACATTATAAATGTTTTTCTTATAATAGCATTTTCAATATACTGGTAATGATAACTGAAATTTTGTGTTGAAAAGGATTCTGAGGGTGCATCTGAACGGAGTGAATGCCTTTATTAAATAATATTCTCTATCATGAGGAAAGACATAAGGAATCATTGATCAGATAATTATAATTCCTTACTTAAGAAAAAATAATTCTCTGGAAGTATAGGAAATTTGAATTTTATTTTACACTTACATATGTGCATATGTACATATAAATCTATACACAAAAATATATATACATATATGTATGTGTATACACAAACATATACACATATATACAGGGGTGTGTGTGTGTGTGTGTGTGTGTGTGGACAGAAAGAGAGAAACAAATTTTACTGAACTCTAGTTCTGAATTAGGAAGTTATATGAATCAGCAAGTTATATGAAGCATATGTAACAAAACTACCACTTTGGTATTCAACCTGGATTTATATCCAGACTCATACAAAGATGAGCTCCTGTCCTCACAAAGATAACAATCTCAACTCGCACTTTCTTACATTTATATTTTTCTGTATTTGAAAACAATCACACTCCACTTTCATAGAGAAAAGGAAAGATATTTGCAATTTAAACAACTTCAGGAAAACATGTTTGTTATTGATTACACATAGAAAGAAATATAGTGTAGGTCAAACTGTTCAATAAATAAAAGTGACTGTTCAATAACTAAAAGTACAAATATACATACATAATTTGTCATTGTTACTGAATTCCTAGAAGATTTTTATAATGCATTTTAGCTGATGCATAGAATAGCTGTTAAAATTTTAATCTTGGCATGGAACTATCCCTTAATGTGTACAAATGCCTTTAGTAAGATTGAATAAATTGGGTATAGTAATAATATAATTTTTCCAGATATTTGAAAGTCGCATATCACATATATTGCCTGTGGAGTAACATTTTCCATTGCAATTTTCAAGGCTTTTAATATACATAGGATTTTATCGGACACTTAATTTCATTATTTTAAAATTTCTGTTCAATCCTACAATATGACATCGATCAGTATATATGCTGTTACAACGACCAAAGCATAAAGAAGTGATTCGGAAAATGTATCTCTATTGCTGCTTGAAATTTAAAATAAAAATGATTGTAAAAAAGTATGTATAGAATCAACAGAGAAACATTGAATCTGACAAAGTTGTCCTTTCAATAACAGGAACTCATATTCCTTTTGTATTTTATTATAGGTCATTAAAAATATGTATACTTAGTCCTGAAAAATAAGCCATGTGAACACTTGGTATTATTTTCCCCCTCTTTCTATGACTACATATGACATTTATTCAAAATTGTTTTAATGTGACCATTCCTCACTCTATTCAATTCATTGGACCTAGATTCCTTGGTTTATCTTTCCCTATACAACTATCGTTTAATCTTCTTTTATTGTTATCCAATTGACAACCACAATCTTACCTTCCATGTTGGGTTTTTTTCTGTATAGTTAAGTGATTTAATAGGCCATGCTGAACTGCTTCTCCTTCATTATGTTTTCATTACAGAAACATTTCCTGATTGTCAATTTTACTAAGGAATGTGGGAAAGACATTAAAAAGACAAAACAGCCCTACGGTGATGAGAATTATATATCAGTGAAACACTAGAGACCAATTAAAAGGCAACAAGTCAGTACGCCTGTGATTATGTGGTATAATCAATATGCATGAGTACCAGGAGAGTAAAATATTAGGGAAAATAAGTCTGGAATGTAATTAGGTCTAATTACATTCCCTGATAATAAGCCTGATTGTCCAGTGGTAATTTTACATTTATTATTTGAGGAAATAAGGATATAGTTTACCCATTATTCATTCCATGCTGTAAGGAAATCCCTGCAAAGGATTATTTTATTTGATGGAGAGTGTTCTCAGTATTAGTTCTCTCCCTGTGGCTAGGAATTGACAGAATTTTGACTTCTGAGTAAATGTCTTGTATGCCCATGTTATACATTTTTTTTAAAAGGTTAAGATAGAGATCATGTAAACAGGAGATCATTCTGGGCATTGTAGATGAAAAAACGTAGCCTATTTATATCCTGCTACTTTAACTTTGAACTAGAACAACACAGATTAAAATATATTTTTCTTATTAAATACAGATGGTGAGAGAGGAACAAAAACTTATCATTTAGGGAAAGTATAGTAACAATTTAAAAATCATCATTACCTTTAGTACCTTTTCATTTTTATCAAATACATCATATATTTAAGATATAATGAAGAACAAAAGACCTTCAGGTAAAAGTGAAGTTTCTAGCCTTGCCATTTTCTTCAAAAACAATAGTCTATATGAATCTGACATTCCAGACTGGGCCAATATAAATATGTAGTGACATTCTACGCATGAAAACATCCACAAATCACAAGTTTATATTACATGTATTATATGTGCACAAACTTGCTTGATTAATGAGAAACCATATTTAGGATTTTTTCCTTTATATTTTTCCAAACATTTCTAAAAAAAAAGTACATAATTTTATAATTTTATTAACAATGTCTGAGAGACTGCCTTTGTTCATTCATATTGAATTTAAGTATATTTTAAGATTTTAAGTGAATAATACTTCATTGTTATTTTATTTTGCATTGTTTAATAATAATAAGAGTCACCATTCTTTCAAGTTCTTTTTCCATTTATATTTTGTTTTATTTTGCTGTTTTGTACATTAAGTTGTTCATCCTTACCTTATTGGTGTATGTGTTTTTGTATATCAATAAATTTAGCTAATTAGTTTTCACATTTTTCTCAGGTTCTCATTTGCCTTTGATTTTTGGTAATTATTTTATTTAGGACCTTTTAATTGTAAACTATCAAATTTGAAAGATAGTAACTCTTTTTTAGAAATACCTTGCTTTCCCTTAAGTATTATAAACATGTTCTCTGCTAATGTACTTTGTATTATGTTACTACAAGAATAACAAAAGTGTATTTCACAAACAAATAAGTGTTTACATTTACACTTTAAGTGTTAAAAATAGCTACAAAATTCTAGGCTTGTTGGTATACTAAAGCTACAGAAGGCCAGACCAAATTTACATAAATGGCAGAAATCTATTGCCAATTACTGATTTGTATGAATTAGAGAACAAGCCAGCAAAGATGATTGAAAATGAAGACTATATCATAAAGTGTACTGTGTTCATTTATCTTGACAAATGTAGTTTGGTAACAATTTTTTGACAATGCTTCAGGTAGACCAGTAAATTTCTTTTAACACATTTTGTGAAAATAGGTTAGTGTGAATGATAATTAGGTCTCAGTCCAGTTCTCAGCTAATGATCTGCTGCTGAGAAATGGAGGAAGACTGCTAGATATGCAATGAGAATTATGAAGTTTGCAGGCTGTGGAAATGATACTTAACAGGTTTCACTTAATGGGAGAACTATTTTATCTTTTTTGGAGTAGGATGCAATTTCATGACTCTAATTTTAAAAGCCTGTGGTGAAATGAGTGTCACTGTAACTGAATATTAAATATTAATGAATGAAAAACACTTAGTTGCAATAACAAAATATATCTATGACTGCAGAGAAAAAGTAACTCAGTATACAAAATATTTGTATTCACAAGGGCTATTTTATAATATTTTATGTTCAATACCTATTTTTAGTTTTCCTATGAAGGAAAATTTTGTCTTTTTGCTTCCATCTATCTGATATAGACATTCTTGCATAAGCTTTGATATGCTAAGAGGCGTTCATAAAATTTAAAAAAAAAAACAACCTAATTTTGATTCATGTTAGACTTTCAGGAAAAGCATTTTACAAGGTCCCCCATGATAAGCATTACTACATGATTAAACACATGATTTTGAAAAAAGGTAGTTCATTCATAAACAGCGTTTGATGTAGACAAAATTAGGATTGAAACTATCAACAGATTAATGATACATTGTACCAGCAAATCATGTGTTTGGCGAGTTGTGGATTTCATTTTTCTTCTGCCTCTCATTACACACATACATAAAATATCTCAGTTTATTTCCTAATGGAAAACACGGGTTATCTAGGAATAAAATTTTTTTTCAAATTTCCTTTCCTTCTTTTTAAAATACATATATTCTGGGTCTCTTCTTTTTGAGTCAGTGGTACATGGGGTCTTCTATTAAACTTTCCTCTTTCCTTTTCTTTCTCCTCTCCTCTCATTGCCTCTCCTCTCTTTTTTCTTTCTTTACAATGTTATGATTTTCTCCACTATTCTATTTCATTTTTTTTGAAAAAAAAAAAAAAACAAACCACAGAATGCTTGTTTATAGTCCATTTTTATGCTGCCGATAAAGACATAGCCAAGACATTTTATAAAGCAAAAGAGGTTTAACTGACTCACATTTCCACGTAGTTGGGAGGCCTCACAATCATGGTGGAAGGCAAAAGCCACATCTTACATGGCAGCAGACAAGAGAGAATGAAAGCCAAGCAAAAGGGATTTCCCCTTATAAAATCATCAGATCTCAAGAGACTTATCACTACAATGAGAACAGTAAGGGGGAAACCACTTCCAAGATTCAATTATTTCCCACCACATCCCTCCCACAACACGTGGGAGTTATCAGAGCTATATTTCAAGATGAGATTTGGGTAGGGACACAACCAAACCATATCAGTGTGAAACGTAGCAGGATTCAAAAATTTAAAGATGTATGCATCAAAGATAGATTAATTAAATACATTATCTCTGCCCATAATTCGTAAGTGTTTGCTGCCCAGAGGAACAACCTTACATTTAGGTTTGTAAGGACAGTACTAATTTGTTCCTGTTTTCCAAATGTAACTATAACAGGACTTCCTTTGTCCATCACTTCAACCTCAATAAATTTTATCCACAACTTAGTTAAAACAAGAGAATTCAGAGATATCAAAATTTCACCAATAGATGGAAAATTTCCAATTCATTAAGAATTAATTCAAGACTTTGTCTTTAAAACAATCCTTGAATGTAAAAATATTTTGTCATGTGAAATAATGAAATTTAGTCAGGTTTAATTCAGAAAAAGGTCAATAAATGAAATAATTTAAAAAGTTTATTCCACTATTCAAGTTTTAGAAGTTGTTTTCTAATTTTCTTTAATATATTCATTGCCTGTGGAATCATAACATTTTTTGTTTGTGTTAAGTTTTGTTTTGATTTATTTTATTAATTAGAAGGAAAATAGATGGCAGAAAACCAGAAGGGGTGATTGAACCCATTTTCAGTAGTTTTGTTGTCTAATAAATAAATACAAAAAGTGCACAAATAATTACAAGGTTTTAAAAAAAAGATTTTATCTTCTAAACAAATATCAATTCATTTTATTTGACCAATATTAGATATTTGATTTGAAAAAATATTTTCAACATAATTATGATTAGTTATGCAGAGAGTCACTTCAAATGTGTATATATACCTCAAATAATTTACAATGAATAGGACACAAATTGATATTATGTAGTACCAAGGGAGTAAGGCTCATTTTCAAAAGTATATCTGCTTGCTAATTATCCACAAACATTGAAGACGAAGTTTACCTCATTGCTGTGGAATTAATCATACTGCTCCTTATTGTATGTGAAATGTTATTTCTACACACCTTTCTATTGTACCCAAAATGGAGTATAATTCACCTTCTCCATAGAAATAACATTATATTCACCATAGTATTTTGATTTCCTGAATTTATGCTTCATTACTTTTTATTTGTCTGATTCCATTGGATACATATGGTAATCTATAATTTTCAAAGTGAGATGCATAAGGACAATAAAATCTAATATGGGTTTCTTATTTTTAGAGAGGCAAGAAATACATCAATCACTAGCCCAAAAATATTGTAATGTTATAAGAAATACATCCAGATCACTATCAACTTATACAATTGATTAGAGAGGAAAAACAGAAAAGCTTTACTTGCTTTTATGTTGCAGGAAGCAAAAATGGGGTTATAGAAACCAATATATTTTCTCAGACCGAGGAGGCATTCATATTCTAGAAAAAAACGCCTAAGAAAAAACGAATATGAGAAGGATAGCTGCTGACCCCAAATTTATTCATACATCAAATATGACATATAAACTTGTCTTCTATTTTTTTATTGGGAACATTCAAAGGGAAAAATAGTTTCACTATATCTGTTACGATCCTCTAACATTATGCACATTTTATAACATTAATGTAATTATGTCCATAATTTTATATAAAAATGAGATATTATATTTCTTAACTTCATTAAATAAAACATTTTTATCAGATACATTATACATATTGAGAGTATTTTTTCCTTTAATTAATTAATTCATTCAAACCAGCTACCACACAAGCGCAATTAGGTTCTGGTGAGAACTGATAAGTGAGTTACGGTTACTGTCCTCCAGCAACTCAAAATTTGTTAATTGCTTAACAAACTATTTGTCACTCTAAGTCTTTCAGTTTGAAAGTAAAATCGAATTATACTTATTTCAAAGATATTATTAGGAAAGTCAGCTTCAAAACTTAGTGAAGTTATTTAATTTTAGAAACAGTAAGTATCATTTAAAATATAGATGACCTTCACTTTGCACGATTCAATATATGTGTTTCAGTTAACACCATTTAGTTAAATAACACCAGTTCCCCAGTAATACAATTTAAATTTCAGTTACTACCATATGTTACCTGTGAGTAATTACATAAAGTATGAACTTTCCTTCTGGCTCTTTGTTATACAAACCATTATATTAAAAAAAAAATGCATTATAATCAGTGACCAATCACATACGGTCATGTGTTGCATGCCGTTTTGGTCAAAGAAGGTAACATATGCAACAATGGTCTCATAAGATTATAACAGAGTTGAAAAATTTTCATCACTTGGTGACATGGTAGCCCTTACAATGCCATAGTGCAATGCATTACTCACATGTTTGTGGTGATGCTGATGTAAACAAACCTACCGTGTTGCTAGGCATATAAAAGTACAGCACATACAATTAGATACAGTACACAATACATTATAATAAATGACTGTTAGTGGCTCATGCATTTACTACACAATATTTTTATCATCATTTTATTTTGTGTACTCCTTCACTTAAAAAAAAAAAAATGTTAACTGTAAATTAGCAGCCTCTGGCAGGTCCTTCAGAAGGTATTCCAGAAGAAGACACTGTTGTCATGGGAGATAACTCCGCGTGTGTTATTGCCTTTGAAAACCTTCCAGTGAGACAAGATGTCAAGTTGAATGACAGTGATATTGATGCTCCTGACCCTGTGCAGGCCTCGGTTAATGTGTGAGTTTCTGTCTTAGGTTTTAACAAAAAAATTTAATTTTTTTTTTCAAATTTTAAAACAGAAAAAAGCTTATAGAGTAAGGATATAAAGAGAATATTTTTGTACAGCTGCACAATATGTTTGTGTTGTAAGCTGTGTTATAACAAAAGAGTCAAAAAGTTGAAAAAAATTAAGGTTCATAAACAAAAAATGTTACAGTAAGCTAAGGTTAACTTATTAGTAAAAAAAAAATGTTTTTTTTCATTCAGTGTAGCCTAAGAGTATAGTGTTTATAAAGTCTACAGTAGTATATAGTAATGTCCTAGGACTTTGCATTCACTCAGCACTCACGCACCAACTCACCGAGAGCAGCTTCCAGTCCTCCAAGCTCCATTCACAGTAAGCTCTCTATACAGATATAACATATACCATTTTAAAGTCTTTTATACAGTATTTTTACTGTATCTTTTTATGTTTAAATGTCTAGATGCATAAATACTTAGCATTGTGTTACAACTGCCTACAGTATTCAGTACAGCAACATGCTGTACAGGCTTCTAGCCTAGGAGCAATAGACTATAGCATATAGCCAGATGTGTGACAGCCTATACCATCTAAGTGTTTGTAAGTATCCTCTATGATGATTGTACAAAAACAAAATCACCTAATGACACATTTATCAGGAAGTATCCCCATCATTAAGTGAGATGGCTATTATTTCCTTCAAAAACTTTTGGTGATATACTGTACATCTGTTATTCAGCTCACACACAGGCAGCAAAGTGTATAGTTGTGTTTCTTTATCTCTCAGATGTAGAAAGAGACTAAGCAAAATAATTTAACTTTCAAGTACTACTACCATTGGAAAATGTTCCAGGTCACCTTGGTTCTCTTTGTAGCGTGAATGAAAATGTGAACATTTAATTTTTACACCAAATGCAACTTCATCAATCCAATCAATGGGTCCGGAATTTATTTCAACTTTGCCCATTACTACAAATTGACTTTTGGAAAGGCTATTAATGCTATGATGGAAGATCATGCAGTTTTTTTTTTTTTTTTTTTTTTTTTTTT
>NW_012104521.1:1612468-1613058 GCF_000951045.1 Mandrillus leucophaeus
AGAGACTTACAAAGAGACTTAGACTGCCATACAATAATAATGGGAGACTTCAACACTCCACTGTCAACATTAGACAGATCAACGAGACAGAAAGTAAAAAAGGATATCCAGGAATTGAACTCAATTCTGCACCCAGTAGACCTAATAGACATCTACAGAACTCTCCACCCCAAATCAAAAGAATATGCATTCTTTTCAGCATCACATCTCACTTACTCGAAAATTGACCACATAGTTGGAAGTAAAGCACTCTGCAGCAAATGTACAAGAACAGAAATTATAACAAACTATCTCTCAGACCACAGTGCAGTTACACTAGAACTCAGGACTAAGAAACTCAATCAAAACCGCTCAACTACATGGAAACTGAACAACCTGCTCCTGAGTAACTACTGCGTACACAACGAAATGAAGGCAGAAATAAAGATGTTCTTTGAAACCAATGAGAACACAGATACAACATACCAGAATCTCTGGGACATATTTAAAGCAGTGTGTAGAGGGAAATTTATAGCGCGAAATGCCCACAAGAAAAAGCTGGAAAGATCAAAAATTGACACCCTAACATCACAATTAAAAGAACTAGAGAA
>NW_012104521.1:1616438-1622470 GCF_000951045.1 Mandrillus leucophaeus
AACTTTGCCCATTACTACAAATTGACTTTTGGAAAGGCTATTAATGCTATGATGGAAGATCATGCAGTTTTTTTTTTTTTTTTTTTTTTTTTTTTACTGAATTTTGGAGAAAATATGACATAAAGCATAAAGCAATGGAAAACATTCAAGTATTGGCAGAAGGTAATTAGCAGGAAGATGCATGCAGTATGGCCTAATTTTACTGTACCGTGCAAATAACTTTAAAGGATATGAGTCAAATGTAAATGGGGTTATAGCAGAAGCAGCTAACTGTCGGAATGTTAACATTGCAGCTCTTTGAGAGAGACTAGATAGACATCCAGAAGAACTTAGTGAAGGCCAACTTATCAACATAAGTGAGGAAAAATATGATTGTGATGAAAAAGATCAAGATGTCCCATGATTGACATAGGCACTTGGAGGTTTCTCAAAGGGATTTCATGACATTGAAGAAACAAAGATAAAGTACTGGAAGTGGATCCAGATTAGAAAAGAGTATGATAATTCACAAAGTATAGAACAGATGCTCATTCCATATTGTAAATTATGCAACAAGAAGGAGCTAAAGACTATTCACTGTGTGTGCAAACTACTATTGACATTTATTTTTATAAGACATAAAACACTTTAAATGTTCTCATTTTTTTAAATTATGGCATAAATATTACAACTTCACTATTTTTCATTTCTGTTTTATTTTCATTTCATTTATAATTGGCATATTTTAATATTTTGGCAAAAACGTTAAAGGTAATGGAACAATCATAAATTTCTCATTGGCTATTAAGATCACTTTTAAGATCATTCAGTTTACACAGTCATTTTTATTATGACACAATACTGTGCAAAAAGAGGACTTCCTAGATTTACACTACTTGAAAGAAAAAAGAAAATAGTCATGAATCAATGAAACATTTTAATTTATATTTTCTCTTAAAAATCCTTTTTTTCTTTCATTATTTTTTCAAGATTCACTTTTCTACAGAGAATAGGCTATACATACAATGCTAGTCACATAAAAATATGCATTTTTAAAACATTCTAACCAATGAAAAACTACAGTTTTTGAGAAACTAAAAGCCAGTAACCTGCCATGTGATCTGAGATCCCAGAAAAATAAGAGGAACGAGCATATATTAGCAGCTATCTTTCTAATATTTGATTACAGAGACATCTGGCAGAAGGTTTTCACATGTTAGAAAGGTAAGTCACATCAAATAATATGGAAACCTGGACTAAATACAATGAAAATGGGTCAAAAATAAAGATATCTGAATACAATTTTTGTTTAAAATATTTAGCATATATTTTATGGAAGTTAATATGCACATAAAGATGGTTTTTATTTTTTAGATGTACAATTTCATTAAATTTGTTTATGCACTGAATTTACACACCTCAATTTATGTTTGTGTCTTTATGTGTGTATGTATATGTATGTATCCTTATGTGAAAATTATACTACACTCCTTCATCCAAACTATAAACATTTCATTTCTAAGCTTCTCAGACCAAGTATATCTAGGTTTGACCATGATTACACTTTATTCCTAGAATTGCACAACTGAAAGATGGAAATGGAAATGAATTTGAGGGAGAATATTTGATAATTATAAGGGTGATATAATTTTCTAAACAATGCAAATTCCATTGCTCCCATTTCTTGTAATTACAGGTATCATATAAATATTTAGGCATTTCTGACATTATTCCAACATGTAAACATTTCTTGGACCATTACAGCAGCTATACGTAAAAGAAAGTATAGCTCTGAGGTAAGAAAACTGCTTTCAGTAAAGTTTCATCACAACTAAAGAATAATTAAGCATGTGGAAATGTTCATTCATGTATTCATTACATTAGGTGCCTAATAATCTGTGCCCTCAATTATTATTTTCCATATTGTTTTTCACACAATTTTTCCATTTATTCCTCTTGACTTTTTGCCTTCCATCCTATTTTTTTCTTTTTTCCTTTGTCTTTGTCTTCCTTTCACTCTTTCAATTTCTCTTTGGTTCCACTTGTGAGTGTATTATTAAAGTAATCATTTTAGGGGCCTTGAATATGCAAGTTTGGATTGTGTTCAGTAAATAGTATAAATTCTAAAAAGTAATACAGAGATACTGAAGAGGCAGTAATTTTACAGCAGTTTTTAGCTTCTGATATGATAATCATCTCACACACACACAGTATCCCCTCTTATCCACAGATAATACATTCCAAGACCCCCAGTTCATGCCTTAAACCGCAGATAGTACCAAACCCAACATACACTTTGTTTTTTCCTATATATACATACCTATGATAATGTTTAGTTTATAAATTAGGCACAGTAAGAGATGAGCAATAATAACTAATAATAAAGTAGAGCAATTATAACAACAAACTGTAATAAAAGTTATGTAAAAGTGGTCTCTCACAAAAACACCTTATTGTACTGCATTGTATGTATTATTAAACCTCATGTGACTGCAGGTGACTGAAACCATTTGAAGTAAAACCAAAGATGAGGGGTCACTATTGTAATATAAAATGTTCATATAAGTGAGCTACTCAGAGAAGACCAAAGAGACCTGGAATCCAAAGTGACGAGAAGTCAGTATAACAAAAGAGCATTTATTTCAGAAATGGTAATAGGCTTGTATCTTCCTCCCCTTTTTGTTCTTACTTTTTTTTTTTTTTTTTTTTTTGAGATTGAGTCTTGCTCTTTAGCCCAGGCTAGAGTGCAGTGGCCGGATCTCGGCTCACTGCAAGTTCTACCTCCCGGATTCATGCCATTCTGCCTCAGCCTCCCAAGTAGTTGGGACTACAGGCGCCTGCCACCAAACCCAGCTAATTTTTTGTGTTTTTAGTAGAGACCAGGTTTCACCGTGTTAGTCAGGATAGTCTTGATCTCCTGACCTCGTGATCTGCCAGCCTCGGCCTCCCAAAGTGCTGGGATTACATATTCTTACTTTTGATCCCTTTGGTCTTCCTCTTCCCATATGCACACAAACATGTTATAAGCATTTGATTGCATTATTTTCTGATTATTGGTTCTCAAAATTGTTTACAGGATCTAGAATCTTAGGGGGTCAAAGGTTAAATTCTATAATGGCTTTGGCACTTAAAAGTTGGGCCTCCTAGGCTAAGTGTGGTTGTTGTGGGAAGTCAGGGACCCCGAACAGAGGGACCGAATGAAGCCATGGCAGAAGAACATAAATTGTGAAGATTTCATGGACATTTATCACTTCCTCAATCAATACACTTGTGATTTCCTATGCCTACCTTTACTTTAATCTCTTAATGCTGTCATCTTTATAAACTGAGGATGAATGTTGCCTCAGGACCCTGTGATGATTGCGTTAACTGCACATATTGTAGAGCATGTGTATTTGAACAATATGAAATCTGGGCACCTTAAGAACAGGATAACAGCGATTTTTAGGGAACAAGGGAGATAACTTCAAAGTCTGACTGTTTGTGGGTTGGGCAGAACAGAGCCATATTTCTCTTATTATCGAAAACTGGTAAGATAAATATCCCTGAATTCTTTCCCCAGTAAGGAACATTAATAAATAACAGCCCTGGGAAAAGAAAGCATTCCCAGGGCGGGACCTCTAAAATGGCCACCCTGGGAGTATCTGACTTTATGCAAATGTAAATAGGGATGAAACACGCCCTAGTCTCCTGCAGCGCCCCCAGGCTTGCTAGGATTAGGAAATTCCAGCCTGGCAAATTCCAGTCAGACTGGTTCTCTACGCTTGAACCTTGTTTATCAATGACAATGCATGCACAGCTGGGTATGGAAGTCCATTAGTGATTCTAGTTTCACCCTGACCTTGTGATCTCACCCTTATCTCCTACCTTGAGATCTTTTGTCACCCTTGAAGCATGTGATCTCTCTGACCCACACCTTATTCGTACACTCCTACCTTTTGAAAATTGCTAATAAAAACTTGCTGGTTCTAAGGCTCAGGGGCATCATGGAACCTGCCAACATGTGAAGCCTCCCCCGGACACCCAGTTTTAAAATTTCTCTCTTTTGTACTCTTTCCCTTTATTTCTCAGACCAGCCGATGCTTAAGGAAATAGAAAAGAATCCACATTGAATATCAGGTTTGGGGTTTCTCCTGATATATGGTGGCACATACCTGTAATCTCAGAACTTTGGGAGGCCAGGGCAGGTGGATCGCTTGAGGTCAGGAGTTTGAGACCAGCCTGGCCAACATGGTGAAGCCCCATCTCTACTAAAAATACAAAAATTAGCTGGATATGGTGGTGCGTGCTTGTAGTCCCTGGTACTCAGGAGGCTGAGGCAAGAGAATTACCTGAACCCTGGAGGCAGATGTTGCAGTGAGCTGAGATGGTGCCACTTCACTCCAACCTGGGCGACAGAGCAAGAGTCCATCTAAAAAAAAAAAAGGAAAAAAGTCAGACCTCCTAAAGCCTGGTATTGAAAAAGTGAACATGGCTTTTAGTGCTCACAGAGGCTTGTTAATTAATTTATTATTCTGTCAAGTGCTTACACCCATGTTTAGCTATAGAGCTCTGTGTAGACATTTTCAGAATATGAAGTTTTGTCTGACATATTTATATGTTTCAGTTTTATTTTTACACAAATGCTCTAATCCCTTGGAATTTAAAAAAAAGAGTCACAAAATTCAGGTTAACTAAAAAAAAAAAAAAAAAAAAAAAAAGTATTTTCTTTGACTGAGAAACACCTAAAAACAGAAAAATAGGATTGAATGGCCATTACAGACTGCATTCAAGATGTATTTCCCAGTTACTGGGAAAACAAAAAGAAACATATGCAGCCAAGTTACACTGGAGACTCATTGCAAAGAAATGCCACAGCTGATAGACATGCCAGTGAGTAGGTTGTTACCAAAGGAAGGGCTGAACCTGATATTTAAATGCAAGTTGACAGAGATCTTCAGGAATGCCTAACTGATCATGATCAAGTGGAATCCTGGCTTTAATTATGAAGGAGGAAAAAACAATAGTGTATTTAAACTCTCTGAATATAATTCTAATGAGTGAAGCATAGAAAATACAATCATTAAATATAATTTTCATCAGCCTTTACTACATACAGACAGGTTAAAAATCTCAGTGACAATTCTGAGTACTGTATAATGAAATACATAAGGAATATGTGTGTTTCCCCCAGAGAAATTATAATGTGGAACGGTTTTGTTGCCTATTTAGATCTGCTTATGGTTCCATTACACAGGTGGTAATTTTGTGGTATTTAGCACTCAACTCTAGATACAGAAATCCCAAAAGAGTGAAGTTTAGATAGAACGGGTTTACATTCATTCATTTAAAAAATAGACATTGAGTTCTTACTTATTGTAAGTAGTTCTTACTCATCGTAACTACATTGAAGTAGCAAAAAAGCAATGTACCATGCATCCAATGCAGAGAAAAAGAGGATATGAAAAGAAATGAAGCAGTATCAGACTTTTGATTAACCTCTTAGATATCGGCATTTTAACCATGCCAGATTCACTCAGGCTTTGCAGCATCACCTACTAGGACAAGAGAGTCATAATATCTGAGCCTGAAAACAGTATACCAGGTAAATAACACTCTTAACCTCTACGTGTCGCCTGGATTCTTCCTGTTGGCTTTTAGACATACTCAAATCTTTACCATTGAAAACAAATACACCTTGTTACAGTCACTTTTCCCCTCATTATCCTCCAGCTACTTCGCTAGCTTTCTATTCTCCTTAGCTCAAATTGTAGGAAGTTTTCTAACGTGCTGTCTCCATGTTTTTCAACGCACTCTCATCATGATATTATCTATATACTGGTAAGAATGTATAAATCTGGTTACTACAACAGAGATCCAAAATTAACAAAGGTTTAAACAAATGTGAATTATATTTTGCTTATAAAAATCGAAACTGGTGGCTGGGAGCGGTGGCCCACGCCTGTAATCCCAGCACTTTGGGAGGCGAAGGCGGGCAGATCACCAGAGGTTGGGAGTTGGAGACAAGCCTGATCGACATGGAGAAACCCTGTCTCTACTAAAAAATAAAAAAA
>NW_012104521.1:1623595-1635986 GCF_000951045.1 Mandrillus leucophaeus
TATTTTTTAGTTCAACTTCTATGAGCTAAGTCTCCATATTTCCTCTGATTTATCTGTCATATGCTTTGCAGATTCATTTTCTTCTGTCTATGAAGCGTTAGAGTTCATTATGATAATGCTAGACCATTTTTTTTTAATCACTATATTCTACCTTCATAAAACCTCACTTATATCTCTGGTTTCAAACAAAACCTATAATCAAATGTCTTATACATTTCTCCTCTTTGCTCCACTGATTTATGCCACCAAAACCTAGGCATCTTCCAGTGCTCTTCATCCCCGTTAATGACAACAATATGCTCCCAGGTTGAATAATTTCAGTGCCTAACATGGTTGCTAGTTCACAGTAGGCACTTAACACATATTTTTTAAATAATTAATAAATTATTTAATGGATTAATTAAATGATGACTAATCTATCAAGGAGACTCCTTCCTTTAATACTAAGCTAGCTACACTTCGTACTTATTAAAGTGATAAAACTATAGCTGAAGAGATGAAATTATTTCACAGGATTATATAGCTGAGAGAAGTGAAAAGACTCAAAACAAAACTGGTCTGCAAACCTGTGGTCTTTCCACAATATTGTATTGTCTATTCCTGGATGTAATCTGAAAGAAGACAGTGGCAGGAGGAAGAGAGAGGTGGAGAAGAGTGTAGAAATTCATTTTGTAAGGTAAATCTAAAAGAAAAAAAAAACATAGAATTTTGAATTCGAGTCATTGGGAGAAGATTGGTGCGGTAAAACAAAAGGGGAGATAATTAATTTAGGTTTTGACAGAATGAGTTTAAGACGCTGAAAATCTATAGGTTGGTGCAAAAGGTATTGTGGTTTTTGCCATTAATGGCAAAACTTTTGCACCAACCTAAACAGATGAGGATTTCAAAAGGTTATTTGGAATAATGATTGTAGAGATACATTTTAAAGGTGACAGTTGGAACCACAATATATGGTAAAAATGCCAAGAAAGGAAATATTGAGAGAGAAAAAGAGAACCTTTCTGAGATTTCTTTCTGATACTTCTAGTCTCTTTGCATGGGCCCAGTAAAAGTCACATTGCCCAGTTTTTCCTAAAGTGTACTACTGGTCGTTTTATGAAAACCTCCTTGTATCACTTCTGACCTCAAAGGCCCTGTGAAGAGGAAATCTTCTCTGTGCTGTCACACTATTCTCCCTTATATGGTCAACTATGATTGTGATTATAGATATATTAATTTCATATAATTTTTCTGAGTTTTTGAAATGGAAGTTTAGTCTAATAAAGCTGGATTATTGAAATGCATGTTGCCCTTACTTTAATATGTATACTGGTCATTCTCACACTTTTTTTCTACTTTGATCCATATTCAGATGCAGAAATCATTCTCTGGTGTCATAAGATTTTAACATTCCCTCTGCTGCAGATATAAGTGATTGTTATAAATAGAGGGTAGAACAAATGATGAAGTCTGCATTCATTCATGAGCATTGCCATTGAAAGATTAAGAGGACAGTGTGATCATGTTGTGTTCATAACAAGATCCTCTAAAATTGATTTTTTAAAAATTGAGACAGTGTCTTGCTCTGTTGCTCAGGCTGCACTGCAGTGGTGCAATCATAGCTAGCTGCAGCCTTGAACTCCTGGGCTTAAGGGATTCTCCCACCTCAGCCTACAGAGTAGCTGGGACTATAGATTCACACCACCTTGACCGGATAATTTTTTAAATTCACTTTCATTTTTTGTAGAGATAGGGATCTCACTTTGTTGCCCAGGCTGGTCTCGAACTCCTAAGCTCAAGTAATCCTCCTGCCTTCACCTCCCAAAGTGCTGGGACTATAGGCATGAGCCACTGTGCTTGGCCTAAAATTGAAAATTTTTGATGGTTAGGATATTCATTTTAGTTTCTTCTACACTTAGTCCATTATCTGGCACATTGAGGGGACTCAACATTTTTGGTTTTCTGAAATGAACATTTAGTCAAACACTTTATATCTCACTAAGAAACAGATATAATTCAAAGTCCAATTTCTACTAAAATATGAAAATACATTATCTTTTGCCTTAACTGAACCATGATTTGGAATGCAAAAGGTTTTCACAAAAACTTTAAAGGTCATGGAACAAAATGTTTATGTTATTGGCATTTACAGTGAAATCCTGGTACCAGTATTTTCTTTGGAAAACATAATTGAATAACCAAAAAAAAAAAAAACAAACAAACACAGTCAAACTGCCTCAAACTATTGCAAAACTAGGGGGAGTCTCTTGCTGTTCAGCAAAGTGCCACACAATTTATCACGATTATTGTAGTGATTGTGTCTGCCTTTAGGGAAAATCCAAAGCAGGACTGGGTATTATACTACCTCAGTGTGATCTCTGCAGGCAAATATATCACCATGTGGCAGAGTGCCATGCCGAAACAAACTGCCCTGCGCAAGTCTGAAAAATGATAACTTTTAATCCCTGTAAGACGTATGGCAGTATAACACTTTAACTGTTTTCCATTCCCTGGTTTTTAAAGCAATTATACTGTAGGCTGCAGGGCACATTGCTAGTTGCATTTTTCTGTCCTCAAAACTTTTCTTTCCCTGTTAAGTATTTTTCCAACATAAACATTTCCTAAATCGCTATGGAAACTTAGTACTAAGTACAGAAGTTGTAAAAGGAAGTAGAATTTTCAGGTTTTTAAACAAAGAAAGAAATAATCTGGGATTCATTTGTGATGAAAGAACCCTCTCATATGCGCTTACATGCTCTCCTAATGAGACTTACTTGAATGTAACTTCAGTGAATCTTGGTTAACTTGAACTGTGAAATTGCTCAGTAGATCACTGACATTATGAAGGACATGTACTAATTGCTTTGTAATTCTCAAAATCCTTAATAACATTATCGTAAATACTTTTTTTCCCCACAAGGTAAATCATACTTGAAAGGTATTTGTGGGTTCCCATTAAATCTTTAGTGATTCTAAGCAGAGAGTCACTTAAAAGCATATTTAAATACACTCTACTTGAGTTCTGTTTTTATAGAGTTTGCCTTCTTTGTGTTTATTTTCATAAAATTAACAAAAAATTATGAAATCTAGAGTTTTTGTACCAATGGGTACAGAAAAGCAAACCTTCATTGCAGCGTAGAAAGTACAAGTTGTCACTGCCTAGTCTAAATCATGAAAGATTAAAAAAATTATTGCTCCTTCTCTCCAGCCCCTCTCTATGCCTCAAATTTGTGACTCAGCAGAAGTGAAAGTTAATTACATACCATGAAACGTCAAGTCTATTGTAATAAGTTGACATGAAAAAATTCCCGCTCCAGAGGAAATTTTGAATTAAATGAGGTCATCAGTTTGAAATTGGGAAAGTAGGTAAATATATTAACCTTTGATCTCTATGGGTAGGTCCATTTGGCTACCTATTCATTTCCCTTCAATCTCAGTTTATACAGTTTATACAGATTTATAGTTCTTCATAGGACCTCTTGTTATTATTCATTCATTTATTCATTAACTCAACAAATTATTGAGCACGCCCAAATGTTGGATCCTGGGTGAACAAAAGAGTGAGGTAATAAGGTATTAAATTCAGGAATTTTTTGAAAATGCATAAGAAAATTTGTGATATGTTCTTTGAATGAAAACCTGTAGTAATAGGAGACAAAATAATAATAGAGTGATGCTATAGATTGTATGATTTTGACAAGCTTCTATCTGACGTAAGCCTAAAAATGTCCCTGTTAATAGCTTAGAAGCAGTTATTTTCATTGAATACAATCATGTTTTCTCTAAGTGCTAAATGAGGACATTGCACTTTCAAAGACTGCGCAACTTGTTACTATACTGCTATGCCAGCTGTTTCCCTTTTTAGAGGAAAGAGTATCCACATCAGGGCAAAAGAGGGATTCCTGAAGGAAAAAAATATATAGACTACCATCAGAGTGAACTTTATTATCTCACAGAATAATACATTTTTTCCCAACCTTGAGTTTGCAGAATCATTGCCTCTGTATTCAAATAGAATGACCTTTGCCCCAACCCAGACAAATTTTTTTTAATACTTCTAAAAACCAGAGTAAAGGCTATTTTTCCAAATGAATACTCCTTAAATTTTTGGTATTTCCAATAATGTCAATTGCTACTCTGCTCAACAAAATAAAACATTAACTATATTGTGTATACTCAAACCACATATTTCACCTCTTCCCAGCCACCTTCAACACCTGCCTAAAATCCAAGATGACCATTGTTAGTACAATGCCCATAAGATTCAGAAGTAAAAACTATTTTGAATGCCATCTGCCCAGTTCAGTGATTTTTCACACTATGTAGGATTTAGTCAGGCAGGACTGTGGGCTCAATCTTCCTTTTTCAAAAAGGATTCATACCTGATTAATATCTGGCTGGTGATCTGTATAAGCTTTCATTGGAAATAAATGTGCTGGGATCCACAAAAAAATATAAAATTGTTAGCTTACTTTATTATTATTTGTTTAAACAAATGAAAGAACTGAAACTAAGATTAAGATATTTTTCCAAATTCAGAAAAGAAGCACTTTGTTACCTATAGCATCAGTAGTTGCTCTTTCTGCTCACTCATTAATTTTTCACTTGGCCCAAGATGAGTTGTTACTGGTAGTCAGTGCGTTCAAAATGTGATAACGACAAAAATGTTACAAGCATGGAAATATAAAAGTTATGTCAAAAATCAGATTTCTCTTTCCTTAGAGGCTAACATTTTTAACCTTGTGCTGACTTTCAGGATTATCCCAGAATAAAAATGCTTCCATTAAGGCACAATCTCACTGGATTTGTAAGAAAAAAATTACAAAAATTCAGCATGAAGTCAAATATACCTCTGTTACAAGCTGCAAATCAGAACCCTGGCAAGCAAAAAAGACAGCTAAATGCAGGCATCAAGTTATTTCACTGTGCTTTTATTCTTTCCAGCGACTCAAACTAATTAAGAGGGTTTAGCACCTGTCAGAGACTTAAATAAATAAATAAATAAAAATTAAAAAATAAAAAAAAGTAAAGGGGCTAGTTAGAATATTGGAGTCTAGAAATTTTAAGAGAATGCCCCAAACTGACACCAGAAATACTGCTGGGCAATTCAAGAGAAGATAGCTGATCAAAATCACTAAAATTGCCAACCTTGAGACAGTTTAGTAAAGGTAAAAAATTTACCCTTGATAACCTCTAGCAGCTATTTGTTCTGTTACAATCAAGAAATGATAATAGGTGAAGTCATGGTCACTGCTGTTTAGACCTCAGAGCACAGGAGACTGAATCTGTTTCTAGTCAGTGGTTTGTCATGCGATGGGCATAGTCATCTACAAGGAAATGAAATAGATTTTTGACAGCTTATCAGAATTTTTACATTCAATTGAACACAGTTATTTAAAACCAGTTTGAATGAACACATACTTTTCAATGAAGCTTTTATTTCTAAATTAGTTTCCATACATTTTCAATTTTATTTCTAAAATATTTTTAATACTTTTAAAACTGTATTTCTAAAATATTTTAATATGTTTATTTCTATTTGCTCATATGTTATAAAAGTTGATTTCTGCTATCTTGAAAGCAAAATAAATCTTAAAAAAATTTTTTTTGGCCTGGCATGGTGGCTCACACCTGTAATCCCAGCACTTTGGGAGGCTGAGGTGGGCAGATCACGAGATCAGGAGTTCAAGGCCAGCCTGGCCAATATGGTGAAACCCAGTCTCTACTAAAAATACAAAAATTAGCTAGGCATGAATTCAGGATGCGGAGCTTGCAGTGAGCTGAGATCGTACCACCATACTTCAGCCTAGGTGACAGGGAGAGACTCCATCTCAAAAAACAATAAACCAAAAAAACCCAACAATAAATAAAAACATTAAATTCTTGCTATATCTCATTCTTTTGGGATACAGTCCTATTGCTTTCCTTGTTACCATTCTTAAGCCACACAAATGTCAATATCTGAGATGCCAAGTCTTCCTCAACATAATCTTATTACAGCGTACCTTCCCTCTTTCACACGTATATTTAAAATCTGTTGGTTTTTTCTCAGTGTTATTCTTTAACCATTATGTAGTTTCTGCCATCTTTCTATGTCTTAAAATTGTCCTTGTTTCTTCTGTTCCATGGCTCTAGAATGTTCTTCTTATCTGTCTGGTCTATTTCACTAGTTCCTTATCATCTTCCAGGTTCTCATATATAGGATTTTAAAATGATCAATTCTGCTCACTGACGGAATTTGAAAATCTCAGACAAATTCCCATATCCACCATCTTCTTGAGTCTCAGTTTCTTCCCCAAGTGAAATATGTATGATAATCATAGCCAGCTTTACTCACAAAATTGTTGGAATAAAATGGGATAAAAATACGCAAAATTAAATCACAAATTTTAGTAATTTATGAAGATGTGTTGAACTATTCCTAACCCATTAGAATTGCCTCAGTAAAGATATGCCTGTGATGCAAACTGGCTGATCAGATAACTCTGTGAATACTCTATTCCTACTTGTTAGAGACGATGGATTCTTTCTCTTATGGTGGACAGGCTGGAGAATATGGCCTAATTATGTCTATGACACAGAGGAAGACTGAGGGACAGAGAGAGAAAGAATCTAGTGATATTTATTGAGCTCTTGAATCCAGCCATATACTTGGATGCTTCAGTAATATAAAACAATTATTTTTTAAAAATCTATTTAATCCTTATTTTAGGTTACCAAATAACTGATTTATTTTTATTCTTGTTCAATCCATAGTGGGTATGTAACTTCACTCCTATCAGGATAAGAATAATAATGTATTTGCATGAAATTTTTTATTACTCATTTAAAAGTGCTAGATTACTATAAAGATACACGCAATCATAAAATTTTCTTTAATTAAATTGAACCTGAGAGGTCAAATATCCCAAGTTCCTATCATCTTGTTTGCTTACACTTATATATCTATTTTGAATGCCATCTCTCTTCTAATACTTTTATGTTCTTTTGAAATATCACTAAACTCACCATGTACACATCAAATATCATTTCATTAAAAAAAATCATATCTTGCTTGTAAAACCAGATACCCTCTCTTTCTTCTAGTAATCCATCTGTACCCCTTTTATGTCCATCCTTTCTTTTGGTTATAGATGCCTTTCAAATCTAATCTCTCTTACTAAAGAATAGTTTCTTTGAAGGGAGGGATTTTTTACTTACTTTTGTAGCTTTTGAAATGCCTAAACAATGACTTGAAGATTGCTGATACTCTGTCATTCATTATTAGTTTGGTTGATTTAAATCATTTTCTTAGGAAAATGGAAATATTTTTTATCGTTTACATGCTTTAAATTCTCTATCCATATGAAAACAGTGAGGACAGTCAGAGGATCAGTATATCAAGTAGAAGGAAAGTATCAGAGCCCTTTCTGGCTTCCAACGTTTTATTGAATTGAGTATTCAAAGAATTAAGATAATATATTGAAATAAAAACTCCCCACTCTTCCAAAATAATGTGTTCACTTTTAACATAATTATATAACTGTAATATGCCTTCTGAATAGCCTTTAATTATTCCCAAATTTGGTATTAACATTAGGATTACATTAGTACCCCAGACCCATTTCTATATATTTATGGCATCTCTTAAATGACCAAGTGAATATAGGAATTCTCCTTAAAGTTAACACACTAAATTATCTTTTTACTAATTTATTCATAGCTTGACATAGTTTAATATAAAAACTTTAGTTAAGCCAGGCTAGAGGCATTCTTCAGCTTCCCATCTAATGCATGGAGGCTTCTAGAGAGCTTCTTCTCTACCCAAAATAACTTTATGCTACAGCAGAGTAAAGAATAGAATGATGCTTTCAGCCCCTTTCTCACAAAATGTATTTTTTACTTTTTGTTGCTCACAAGATTACAATACAGAAACGTCATTTCTTTGTTTTTTCCTATACATTTTTCACCACTTTTATCATTTGTTCTATTACTAATGTATTATAGTCATTAAAATGACTAACTTTAGACTCACAAACTTGGCATTAAATGGAGATTTGTACCCACTAATTATCTGATATACTGCCTACTTGTTTAGTCATGCCAAGCTTGATTTCTTACCATAAAATAGGTTAATCTGAGGATTCCAAGCAAAAAGAATATACTTATTATGACACCTTTAATTTGCGCTGCAAATAACAAGATTTTAAAAATCTGGTAAGGAGTTTGCAATGAATCTATGTATAAATACTTAATTTTTAAATTTTGAGTAAATATCGAAAATGTAAACAACCATATTGAAAAATGCTGCTTTGTCCTTTACAATAGAGGAAGAAGGACCCTATTTAGAAAACATTTCTGTGGCTGGGGTTTTATGTGCTGTTCAGTTTTAATTAGAGTAAATACAATTATGTTTCCTGATTAGGGTATATGCTGCCTGAAGACAACAGTCATGACTGTCCTAGTCATGGACATTTCTCCAATATCCAGCATAAGTTCTTGACACATTGTGAGAACACAGTTTGTTGAATTAATTAATCTGTAATCCAGTGAGACAGAAAGGTCAAAGCTTCTATACTCCAACACTTGCTTAAGGGAAATAAATGGTAAGGACACTAATGAAAGCGTGAAAAAAAAATACTTTTGCGTAGGTATTTTCCAAATGCCCTGAAAACAACCAGATGTATTTCCTATCACTCATCACTAAACTCTAATTTTTATATAAAATATGGATACTCAGAATAAAGACTACTTTGCGCAGCCTCCTCTAATGTAGTGTGTAGCACTCTGAATAAGTTCTTGACAATGTGCTATTTGTTACTGTAAGTGGCAAATAAAATATTCAGGAAGTGTCTCTAAGTGAAGACCATGGACTTTTCCTACTCTCTCCTGTTCCCTACTGGTTATTTTGTTAGTATATTCACTGAGGTAGATAAATCATTTGGGACCATGAAATGACTTTGGCAGTGAAAGTCATGCATGTCAGTGCAAGATAGAAAGAGCCAGTATTTCTGGGTTCTTCAGAGAGCAAAGCTACCACACTGGTCAGGCAGTTCACATGTGTAGACTTTAATTTAAGGAGTTGTCTTACTCCCATTTGTGCTGCTGTAACAAAATATCTGAAATTGGGTAATTTACAACAAGCAGAAATGTATTTGCTCATAGCTCTGGAGTCCAGAAAGTCAAATATCAGTGTGCCAGCATCTGGTGAAGGCCTTCTTGCTACCTCAACATATGGGAGAAGGCAAGGGTGGAGGTGGGGGAAAGCATATAAGAGTGCCAGATTTCTTCTTTCATAATGGTACTTATCCCATTCATAAGGGTGGAGCTGTCATAGCCTGATCGCTTCTTAAATGTTCCACCTCTTAATACTGTTGCAATGACAATTACATTTCAACATGAATTGTCAAGGGTACAAACATTCAAACGGTAACAGGGGATACTGATTTCAAAGCCAAACTTAACCATGAAGCTACTTTTGGTTTTAATGCTGGGACAGTCAATTTAATCTGCGGTCAGATCTTAGTTAAACTTACATTTATGCAACATAAAATAATTTGTGGATAATCAGCTATTTCTATACTTACAAAAGAATATATTGGAAATCAACTTGTGAGAGGCAGATAGAGTTCCAGCAATTCATTTACTAGCTGGGGTTCTATAGAAAAGTTATTTTATCCCCTCTTGGGCTCAGATGACTCAATTTCAAAATGAGAGGATTGGATTGACTAAATATAGAAAATGTAGGTTTGTCTAACCCTTCATGATGTAGGAGAAACGTAAAGAGCGAGCCAGGGAGCCAGTGTATCTCTGAAGATCAAATAGTAAGCTGGCGTGGGGAGGTACTAGCTTTACATGAACCTGGAATAGAGAACAATGAAGCACTCTTTTTCTTCTAATTTACTTGCACTTTTTTTTTTTTTTTTTTTTTGCAGATATATCATTTTGGCTCACAACTGTGAACACTGAAATACCAGGGTCCAGAGATAGAAAATGCTGCCACTTTAAGTGTAATTTTACTTGCGCCCCCAAAAGAAGCCATGATTCTACCGCAATATTCTATTTTGACGCGTCTCAGTCCGAGAAACATGGTACACAACTTAAATAGCCGGAGTTATAAGAGGTGTGAATTTAGTTAGGGTCTGGTCAAGAGACTTGAAAATACCCATTTATTCTAACAACAGAGAATAATTTTTTAATATATTGAACTTCTCTAATATAAAGTATTTCTCAGACTTGAAAAAATTGAAAGAGAAAAAGGAAATAAAGTATCGCAAAAACAACAGTGGAGAAAGCAGCTGCAAACCCTAGGACCGAGGAGAAAAAAGGGAAGACGCTGGAATTATTACAATTTAAAAACTTGAAGGATGATTCCTGTGGAGCTGGATTAAGGTTTTTGAGAAAGAAACGCTGACCAGCTGGTGTCAGAGGTCCCAAAAGAGTATACAACAAGGCTGAATCTGTAAGTGCCAAAAAACCCGCAAACAGGAATCAACTACTAACGCTTAGTGAAGAAGTAATGCTCAAGTAATACTGAGAGGAACAGGAAGCAAAGAGATAGCAAATAATATGGTCCCTTCTTTCTTCCTCAGTATTCCAGTTTCATCTAGCACCCCCTTTAGGTAGAATCTAATAGAAAAGCCAAAATATGATTTGTAGACTACTAACAGCCATATTACAAACCCGAGTGTAGAAGTGGGAAGGGAGATTTAAAGCTAAGAGACAATGGCTTAGCAATTGGCAAAGAGGAGGTGTGAAATTATAGAGGAGGATGTAACACAGGAGGAAGATTCATATTTTAGGAAGGTGTGAGACTTAATTTAGAGCAGGTTTTCCCAGAAACAAGAAAAATATTCTTGCCTCTTTTTAATCAAAAAGAATATGTGAGTTATTTCAAAATGCTTCATTCCCTCCCCCAGGGGGAAATAATGAAGAATATTGAATGTTATTGAGTGAAAGTTGGTATTTTAGTTCAGAAGAAAACTTTATACAAAGCGGTGAGTTAATACATACTCCTTTTAAAAGGCACTACTGATTAAAAGGAGAGAGTCATAAATCAGTTATTTAAGCTAATTATTGTCAACTGCTTCATGCAGAAGTCTATTCAGAGGATCTTGCATATTTAACATTGCAGGGGAGATGCCCTTTTTCTTAATTGTATATTAACCGGCCTAACTAGATAAATCCTCCCAATTCCAAAATTCTAATTTCTCCATAAGGGAGTATGAGATATGGTAGAAGCAAAATTGAGGTTGGAGGTCATTGCAAGTACTCTCTATTTTAGCTCTTTCTAATTCTCTACAACCCATCCACAATATTTAATATATTGAGCACTCAATTCCAGAATCTTCAGAAAGAAAATGGAAACATGTATTTAGCAAAATTGCAAAGAAAAAAACAGCACCATTTACCACCTCCTATTTTCCTATTTCAGTTTTCCTGAGGAGAGTATTTTCAAGGAATTTTTCCCTCAGGGATGCATCTTGTTGATAATTTCTGCTTTTTTCACTTTTATTTTAAGCTCAGGAATACACGTGCAGATTTGTTATACAGGTAACCTTGTCTCATGGGAGTTTGTTGTAGAGATTATTTCATCACTCAGGTATTAAGCCTAGTACCCATTGGTTATTTTTCCTGATCCTCTCACTCCTCCCACCCTCCACCCTCCAAAAGGCCTCAGTGTGTTGTTCCCCTCTATGTATCCATGGGTTCTCATCATTTAGCTCCCACTTATAATAAGTGAGAACATGCAATGTTTGGTTTTCTGTTCCTGTGTCAGTTTGCTAAGGATAATGGCCTCCAGCTCCATTCATGTTCCTGCAAAGGACATGGTCTCATTTTTTTTATAGCTCCATGGTATATATGTACCATATTTTCTTTATCTAGTCTATCATTGATGGGCATTTAGGTTGATTCTTTGTTTTTGCTACTGTGAATAGTGCAGTGAACATATGTGTATGTGTGTCTTTATAGCAGAATGATTTATATGCCTTAAAATTGATAAATTACCCAATAATTTATATGCCTTTGGGTATATTCCCAGTAATGAGATTACTGCGTCAAATGGTGTTTCTATTTTTAGGTCTTTGAGGAATCACCACACTGTCTTTCGTAATGGTTGAACTAATTTATACTGCCACCAACTGAGTGTAAGCATTTTCTTTTTCTCTGCACCCTCGCCAGGATCTGTCATTTTTTGACTTTTTCATATTAGCCATTCTGACTGGTGTGAGATGGTATCTCATTGTGGTTTTGAGTTGCATTTCTTTAAAGATCAGTGATGTGAAGGTTTGTTTTGTTTTTTGTTTTTTTTTTCCATATACTTTTTTGGCCACATGTATGTCTTTTGAAAAGTGTTCATATTTTATACCCACTTTTTAATAGGGTTGTTTGTTTGTTTTCTAGTAAATTTGTTTAAATTTCTTATAGATGC
>NW_012104521.1:1636391-1640334 GCF_000951045.1 Mandrillus leucophaeus
TCTTCTGCATTTGGCTAGCCAGTTATCACAGCACCATTTATTGAATAGGATGTCCTTTCCCCACTGCTTGTTTTTGTCAGGTTTATCAAAGATCAGATAGTTGTAGATGTGTGGCTTTATTTCTGGGTTCTCTATTCTGGTCCATTGGTCTATGTGTTTGTGTTTGTATGGGTACTACTGTACAAGTTGTATAAGTTGTTTGGGTTATTGTAGCTCTATAGTATAGTTTGAAATTGGGTAGCATTATGCCCCCTGCTTTGTTCTTTTTGCTTAGGATTGCCTTGGCTATTCGGGCTCTTGGTGTGATATGAATTTTAAAATAGTTTTTTTCTAGTTCTGTGAAGAATCTCAATGGTAGTTTAAAAGGAATAGCACTGAAACCTGTACATTGCTTTGGGCAGTATGGCCATTTTTACAATATTGATTTATGGCTTGATTCTACTCAATTCTTTCAAAGGTTGTTTTTATCCAGAAAAAAACACACAGATGGGAGAGATAGGGTTTTAGGGTATCATCCAAATGAGAATGATGTGTCATCAGAGCTGACTTTCCCTGAGACTAGTATAGATAGTTATACAATTGTTATAGTTATACAGTTATAGTTAGATTAGATTATATTCCATTGTCTTCAGTGCGTCACCATCGACAGGAGCCTGTCACAATAGGCACAGGAGTTTATCTGTGGGATTAATGTATCTATGATTGTATTTTACTATGCTGGATAGGTCAGTACCTTTAGAAGTCATATTTGGGAACATGGATATTTACATGTATGTAAGTTGTTTATATATATATTGTGGACTAGTTTTATATGCAGTTCGTCATTACTTTTGTTTCAGTTTGCTTTTATCTGGGTTATAACATAATTTAGCATGATGAGAGCTCATCTTAACCCTGCATGTAAATTATCGGGTTCCTGTGTAGTCTTACTGCATCTTTCTTGGTCCTATTCTAGCTTGCCTTTCATCAGTTTCTGTTACTTTCCTTAGGCTAATCAATCATCTAGCAGGGTAATAGCTACTATTCTTGCGCTCCCTTAGTGTAGGCATGAGTTTCATTTGGTATCCTTTTCCCTCAGTCTAAAGAATGTAACATTTCTGTAAGTGCAGTTTTGCCTAAAATTAAGTCTTGGCTTTTGCTTGTTTGAAATGGTCTTTATTACACTTTGTACAATTTTTTCAACTTTTTTTATTTTAATAAATATGTGAATATTTAAGGTATACAACATAGTGTTATGAGATACATATATATGTGTATCTCATGTATATGTATTATATATATAGTAAAATGGTTACTATAGTGACACAAATAAATACATCTATTATCTCATATTCACTATTATTTTTGATTTTTTTGTTTTGTTATAAAACTCTAGGTTAGCCGCTTTAAATTTTTAAAGAATTATGAAAGTACTCTTCTAGTTTCTTATGGCTTACCTTTTTTCTGATGCAAAGTCAATGATAATTTTCATTTTGAGGTTCATTCTGTGCAATGTGTTTCCTTTCTCCTATTGTTATTTTTATATTATCTGTTTGTCAGTGGTCCCAGAAGTTTGATTGTAATGAGCCTTGGTATAGTATTCTTTGTGTGTTATAGCTTGGAGTTCTTTGGGTTTTTTGATGATTGGCATACAATTTGGAACATTTTCAGTCAGTATTTCTTTAAATATTTTGTCTTCCCTTCTCCCACCTCCTTTTTCCTTTCCAGGACTTCAGTCACATGCACGTTATACTGCTAATCTTTTCCTACAGATCATGGGGGTCTGTTTATATTCTTCATTTTCTCAGCAGTTTTTCCTCTGTTGTTCCATTTGGATAGTTTTATTGCTGTCTTCAAGTTTACCAAGGCTTTCATCCAGAGAATTGAATCTGCTATTAAGTGCATCTAGTATTTTTTTTAAATATAGATATTACATTTTGGGGGTTTAACATTTCTATTCAGTTTTTTTTTTAACATCTTTCATTCATCTCCCCATTATGTGTGTTTTCTTATTTGTTTCTCATGCACATTTATAATGACGTTTAAAGTCCTTGCTGGCTACTTACATCACCTCTCAGTTCTGTGTCTGTTTCCGTCTATTCATATTTCTCATACATTTTGGTCACATTTTACTTCTTCTCATGTCTAGGTCTTTTATTATTGGAGGTTGAAGTGAATATTATGATATTGAGGGTCTAGATTTTTTTGTTTTCCTTATAGATAGCTGAATTTTGTTTTGGCAGGTATTTAATTTCATTTACTTGCAGCTTACTAAAATTTCCACACTCTTGCATTACCCCTTGCTGTGCCAGAGTCGAAAGTGCCTCAAGGCACAGAGTTGGGGGGATCATAGGGATCCTTTGCTTACTTCTCATCTCTCAAGAATCATGTTTCTAAAATATCTGTTATCTTGTATTTGCAAAAAGTTGTTTTAAAATATTTTTTTCCATTTTATACTGTTTATAGCAGAAAGTCTAATCTGGTATGAATTACTGTCACAGACAGAGTAGAGAAAATCATTTTAAAAATAACATTAATTTTTCCCAGGATATGAGTGACACAAGAAAATACAAAGTATTAAATAACTGGAACCTCAATGTCTCAGAGAATTTGAATGAGAATTAAGACTACCTAGCTATTGTCTCTTTTATTATTCAATAGTTGAAACTACTTTTATTGATTGTAGGGCATTTCATAAAAATTCTTTCTAAATTTATATTGAAGAATGTCATGGGGCCATCCTCAGACATGGTGCTAACAATTTTGTTTTTAGTTGCAGAAAAAAAGATGAATAATGACTGGGCTGAACCCAGTATGAAAAAGAAGAAATAAAGAATCCCCATATTGAAGCCATTGAAATTACACTTGACATTTAGATGACACTCAGACATTTAGAAAAGAACAAGTTGAGATGGCTCTGAAAGTTTAACTGGAAAATGAGGACACAAATAAAGCTGCCTAACCGGTGCATGGGATAAAGGGGAGAAGGATCTCTGGGTGGGCTTTCACTGGACTTACCATAATAAGCAGAACTTGTATAATTGTGTCAAGAGGGCTTATGTAAGCATTTATTAGTAATAGAAGGAAGCTGGGAAAAGCAAGTATATTTAGTTTACAGCAAACTAGAAAGGAAGTACTACTATATTCAGATGATATGGAATAAGGATATCCTAGAGGAATAAAATATCATTACCTGTAGTTAATGTCCTGGGGTCTCTGCCCTACAATACACACACTAAGGGAAGATACAGTTTTAGAGGCCCAGCAATACATTATGTGCTAAACGTTTGCATTAACTTACACATCTATACACCAAAAAATCACATGCTGATATGATTTAGCTTTATGTGCAGTTTTTAGTTATTTGAATACAGAAAAACAAAATATTCTAGCTTCTTAGCACAGGGAGGCCTGAGTGAATTAGTTCGCTGGGGATGGAAATGGAAGGCAAGAAAAAGAGAGAAGAGAGAGAGAGAGCTGATAGTAATGCATCTATTTACAGCAGAATTAGGTCCTAATCATGCCAAACCATTAGCATCACTGAATGTGCCATGTACAAACTATTGGCCTCCTAATGCATGCTGAGAGCTCCCTCATGTATTTATCATATATAATATTTTTGAAAAAATTATTTACATTGACATATCTTGGTTTAACTCATGCTTTTATTTTTATTTATTTAGTAATTTATTTTGCTGTTGTCCCAGGTTTATTGAAAATGTTACAGCATTACAGAAAGATTCAGCTAGCTCCACGAGGCATTTTGAAATTCATCCTAACATCGACTGAGTGACCTGCAGGTTGGACAGACTGCTTAACTCCAAAAGCTTCAGCATTTCCTTAGTGTCAGGATCCACTTCTGTGATCTCCTTATCCAGGGCTGAGACCTCAGGATGATAGTTACCTCTCCTTTCTCTCTCCTTCTCCTGAAGCTTGATGGAGATACATCTCGCCGGGCCCCTCT
>NW_012104521.1:1640384-1642803 GCF_000951045.1 Mandrillus leucophaeus
TATTCACAATAGCAAAGACTTGGAATCAACCCAAATGTCCATCAGTGACAGACTGGATTAAGAAAATGTGGCACATATACATCGTGGAATACTATGCAGCCATAAAAAAGGATGAGTTTGTGTCCTTTGTAGGGACATGAATGCAGCTGGAAACCACCATTCTCAGCAAACTATCACAAGAACAGAAAACCAAACACCGCATGTTCTTACTCATAGGTGGGAACTGAACAATGAGATCACTTGGACTCGGGAAGGGGAACATCACACACCCGGGCCTATCACGGGGATGAGGGAGGGGAGAGGGATTGCATTGGGAGTTATATCTGATGTAAATGACAAGTTGATGGGTGCTGACGAGTTGATGGGTGCAGCACACCAACATGACACAGGTATATATATGTAACAAACCTGCACATTATGCACATGTACTCTAGAATTTAAAGTATAATAAAAACAATCTCAAAATTATGTACAATAATATCCGTAATAAATTATCATTATTTCAAACATAAGGAGTTTGAAGAAAAGAAAAATAGAAAAATGTATTAAAAATACCTTTTGTTCCTACTAATTGAAACTAAAAACAGATACAAGAGGGATTATTTGAGATATATTTTATTAGTTTTGAATCTATAGAGGCTAAATTTTTAAAGAGAAACCTATTTAAATGTTTGCTATAGAATGGCAACCAGGAACCATATTAAGCAGGCACTATAAAGATGGAATGAGATTCTTTACCTTGGGGATATACAGTATAGTAACAAACCTGCACATTGTGCACATGTACCCAAGAACTTAATGTATAATAATAAAATATATATAGAGAGATAAGGTAAAGAAGCATAGAAAAGTGCTAAATACCATAAGGAGAGACAGAGCATTAGAAACTTCATGGAATATATGCTCATTTATATGAACCTACAATGTGTTCTTATATGTTATGTAATTAATATTATTCACAACAAAAATATAGCAAAAAATTATTTTAAAAGGAAGTATTAATTTCTCTTGCTTCCACTGCTATTGCACTGATTCTTAAAGACTGAAAAACAGCTAGGAAAGAGAGTTTCAAGCAGAGGACACTGTATGAAGGTAGGAAAGATCATGATAACATTAGGAAGCTGTAAATGTATTGTGAAGGCCGGATATGCAAAGGGTACTTGTTGTCTAAATTGGTAGACCAGCTTATAAAGGTAGACAAGAGCCAGATTTTGAAGGAAATTATAAGTCATGCCATGAAATTTGGACCTAAACTTTATAGTTTATTGGTCATAATTAAATTATTTTAGTTGAAGAAGCAGTAAGATATACTGGTTTAGAATTGTTTTTCTTTCTAAAATGAAGTCTAAGGTCTAGATTTCATAAATTTTAGTTCAATGCTTTGCTAAAATATGTAGATCATGGGAGAGATTTAGATTGAGAATATAAATTTGAGAGTTTAAATACTATATATATTTGAGGCAATGAGACTGAAAGACGTGACCAAAGCAGAGAAAAACAATGAGGTCTGCAAAATACGTCTTGGTTACTCCAACATCATAAGGTAAGGGGAAAAAAAAGATACTACAGAGAAGGAGATTAAGAGTCTTGAAAATTATGGATATTTTCCTTCAATATGGGCATAATGAAATATTAAATATGATTGTAGTTTTTTTTATTGAGGTAAAATGACTTAACATGAGATCTACCCTTTTTAAAAATGGATTGTTGCAGATTTAATTCTTCCCAGTCTTCATTTACCTTGAATATGCTTCTACCATTATTCAACAAGTGAATGTCTTCAGTCTGACTTTTTAAAAAAAAAATCTATTGGGCTATTAAAAAGGAACATCATTTTCTGTATTCCTTAGATATATCTTTATAGATTTGTTTTCTTCAACTTTTATTTTAAGTTCTGGGTTATATATTCAGGATGTGCCCTTTTGTTACATAGGTAAAGGTGTGATATGGTGGTTTGCGGCACGGATCAATCCATCACCTAAGTATTATGCCCAGCATCCATTAGCTATTCTTCCTGATCCTCTCCCTTCCCTCACACCCCCTGACAGGTCCCAGTGTGTGTTGCTCCCCCCATCATGTGTCCATGTGTTCTCATCATTCATCTCCCACTTATAAGCACTTATAAGTGAGAATATGTGGTATTTGGTTTTCTGTTCCTGTGTTAGTTTGCTGAGGATAATGGCTTCCAGCTCCATCTGTGTCCCTGCAAAAGACATGATCTTGTTTCGTTTTATGGCTGCATAGTATTCCATGATGTATATGTACCACATTTTCTTCATTGATGGGCATTTGGATTGATTCCATGTCTTTGCTATTGTGAATTGTGCTGCAATGAACATACACATGCATGTATCTTTATAATGGAATTACTTATATTCCTTTGGGTAAATACCTAGTAATGGGATTCCTGGGTCAAATG
>NW_012104521.1:1642853-1643547 GCF_000951045.1 Mandrillus leucophaeus
ATGAACCTACTAGATTTGGATACGAGTTCTACACAACCTGAAAAACACGAATGTTAACATTGATGATTGGTTATACTATGAAAGGTTAATTTGATTGCTCATATTTTGCCTCACATTTAAGGATTAAAAGGAAGTTATTCCTAAACTGACTTGCTTTAAAATATCTTGTCATGCTAGCACTGAGAAAGTCCAATTAAGAGCAGAGTACTCCAGATAAGAAATCTCAAATTTATTCCAACACAGTTCTAGTTATGTGAGGAATATTAGATTCTTGAGATAAGTTTAGATTAACCATTATTAGTTCATTTAATTATTTTCTGTCTAAAGGTATGTTATCCAAAATCCTTCTAGCCACCATCAGCAAAGCTTTATATTAGAATATGTATGAATATGGCAAGACCTCTCTCCTGCTTTTTTGTATCTCTTGTAAAAGACACAGGGGCCCTTCTTGCAGGTCTTGCTATATGTTCCTGTGCTTCCTTTTTCTCTGTGCTTTTAAAAATCATATTCTCATGGCCTACCACACACTTAGCCTCTCTTCTGTTTAAATCGTAATGTTTATTTTCTAATCTGACTCAAAAACTCTTTTTTCTTTAATCTTTGGTCACACTCTTGTCCTGCAATTACAAGAAAAAAATTGAACATATGTTATATGAAATATGTATACTTATATATTATTATATATATACTTATT
>NW_012104521.1:1643597-1647969 GCF_000951045.1 Mandrillus leucophaeus
GTCTAAGGTCTAGATTTCATAAATTTTAGTTCAATGCTTTGCTAAAATATGTAGATCATGGGAGAGATTTAGATTGAGAATATAAATTTGAGAGTTTAAATACTATATATATTTGAGGCAATGAGACTGAAAGACGTGACCAAAGCAGAGAAAAACAATGAGGTCTGCAAAATACGTCTTGGTTACTCCAACATCATAAGGTAAGGGGAAAAAAAAGATACTACAGAGAAGGAGATTAAGAGTCTTGAAAATTATGGATATTTTCCTTCAATATGGGCATAATGAAATATTAAATATGATTGTAGTTTTTTTTATTGAGGTAAAATGACTTAACATGAGATCTACCCTTTTTAAAAATGGATTGTTGCAGATTTAATTCTTCCCAGTCTTCATTTACCTTGAATATGCTTCTACCATTATTCAACAAGTGAATGTCTTCAGTCTGACTTTTTAAAAAAAAAATCTATTGGGCTATTAAAAAGGAACATCATTTTCTGTATTCCTTAGATATATCTTTATAGATTTGTTTTCTTCAACTTTTATTTTAAGTTCTGGGTTATATATTCAGGATGTGCCCTTTTGTTACATAGGTAAAGGTGTGATATGGTGGTTTGCGGCACGGATCAATCCATCACCTAAGTATTATGCCCAGCATCCATTAGCTATTCTTCCTGATCCTCTCCCTTCCCTCACACCCCCTGACAGGTCCCAGTGTGTGTTGCTCCCCCCATCATGTGTCCATGTGTTCTCATCATTCATCTCCCACTTATAAGCACTTATAAGTGAGAATATGTGGTATTTGGTTTTCTGTTCCTGTGTTAGTTTGCTGAGGATAATGGCTTCCAGCTCCATCTGTGTCCCTGCAAAAGACATGATCTTGTTTCGTTTTATGGCTGCATAGTATTCCATGATGTATATGTACCACATTTTCTTCATTGATGGGCATTTGGATTGATTCCATGTCTTTGCTATTGTGAATTGTGCTGCAATGAACATACACATGCATGTATCTTTATAATGGAATTACTTATATTCCTTTGGGTAAATACCTAGTAATGGGATTCCTGGGTCAAATGGTATTTCTGCTTCTAGATCTTTCAGGAATCACCACACTGTCTTCCACAATGGTTGAACTAATTTACACTCCCAACAGTGTAAAAGCATTTTTTTTCCACAACCTCCCCAGCGTCTGTTGTTTCTTGACTTTTTAATCTCCATTCTGACTGGCATGAGATCTACCCTTTTAACATATTTTCCAGTGCACAATACAGTGTTGTTAACTATAAGCATAATGTTGTATAGCAGCTCTCTATAACTGAAATTTTGCTATTCAGTAGATGTAATGACTTTATTCAACTATTGCTCAGGGTTCTTCAGCAAAATTTGGGTTCACGTGCATCTCCTCAATAATAATACAGTTCACATTAGTATCTACATACACAGTATAATTTAAAGACAGAGGGCTACTATTTTCTTCTAACTCTAACTGTGGCTGGAATAGTGATGTTATCCTAGTTGTCATCAAGTACATAGTTGGTAGCCTCAAGACCAACCACAGGTTTGTCATAATCCTTGATGGTCTCAAATTGTTCTGTATTTCTCTAATTATCTTGTTTACTTTTTCTAATTTTAAGTTTATGTTTCAGGCTTTCTGATTTTAACCACTTTGAACCAAAAATCCATGTTTTCTTTGGTTCCAAGTGTTTTATATATGTGATATATATATATACACATATATCACATTTACCTATATATCACATATATACACATACACACACATATTCTTTAGGCAACTAAATAATATTTCTAAGATCATGAAGAAAACCAGAATTTTTATTATTTGGGGTGATTTTGTTACTTGTGGTGAGAAATAGAATTAAGTGCATTTTCATAGTTATAAATAGAGCAATTTATGGAGAGCAGAAAGTTGTAGTAATTTGTGAGAGCTATTTTTTTTTCTTATAAAAAATTAAGCTAGGTGTGATGGCATACATCTGTAGTCCCAGCTACTCAGGAAGCTGAGGCAAGAGGATTGCTTGAGGCCGGGAGTTTAAGGCTACAGTGGGTTATGATAATTATACCGTGTATTGCCCTTGCACACCAGCCTGAGCAACATGGCAAGACTCTAGCTCTTAAAAAAATAATTAATTAAAAAAATTACACAAAACTAACAAATCACATCCACTGATTCCTAAAGTGGTGCTTTGTTTCCCTCCCTCCTTTTCTCCTTCCCACTCTGTCTCTTTCTCTCTCACCTTCCTTCCTTTCCTTCCTTTTTCCTTCCTTTTGCTTTTCAGCTCACTTTCTTTCTCTCTCTGTCTCTCCTTCCTTCCTTCCTTTCTTCCTTTTCTTTGTTTCTCTCTTTCTTTCTTTCTTTCTTTCTTTCTCTCTCTCTTTCTTTCTTTTCTTTCTTTCTTTTTCTTTCTTTCTTCCTTCTTTCTCTCATTTCCTCTCTCCCTCCCTCTATCTTTCTCTCATATATATGAGTGATGAAGTATATATAGCACTGAAGTGTATATATATACACACACACACATATATATATACTGTACATCATGAAATATGTATATGAGTGAAGTATGTATACTAGGTTATATACTTAGAAGATATAATGAATTTCATCAAGTTGTGGTATTAACTAAAATTTTGTTGCTTAGTACATTATTTATTAGGTATTAGATATGTCTAATAAATGGTGTTTCAGATTTCTTTAGTCTAGACTGTCTTCTTGATTTGAATTCCTCCTCCTCTTCCTCCTCCTCATCCTTCTTCTTCCTCTTGTTCTTTTTTTGTGCACTGGCTCTTTCAGTCCAAGTCTACAGTTCTATTATTTTATTCCCTTATGATTCTTAGTTTTTAGTCACGGATGCTCGAAAAACTTATTTTTCTTTTTTGTCAGCTTGCATTGGGCTCTCCACACTCCCCAACTTTTGTAATAAAGCCTAAGTGCCTTAACTCACTGGTAAGTGCGGCCTTTTGGAAACAATGATAGATAAAAATCACAAAACAGACATGCTATGCTTGAATTTAAGTAAAAAAGTTAGCTGGGAAAGTACTTTTTATTTACCTTAAAGCAGTATCCAAAAGAGAAGAACTACATTTTTCTTCATAATTCTTCTGTTTTAAACTCATTAGTTTGAAGCATAGTGTTTTGTAATGTAAATCAATTCATTATGTGTTAATACTTTCCCAATGTGTGGTTAAGGACAACTGACTATTCAATTTATCTTTTCTCATTGCTGGCTCTTTCTCACTGGCTTTTGCTGATAACTCTTCTCTCTGACCTCTACATTTTACAGTGTTCTAGTTTCAGTCCTTTTGACCTCTTCTCTCCTGTCTTCATTTGCTATTTTGTCAACTCATCTAGTCTCATGGTTTTAAACATCTTATATAAATCCTTATATATGCTGACAAATCCCAATATCTTCAGCATAGTTTCTGTCCTAAACTGGATTTCATATCAACTGCCCATTTATAATCTTCCCTGAATTTCAACAGACATTTCAAACCCAATAATGAGCTTCAGATTTTTTCCTCACAAAACCAGTTCCAGTTTTTCCTTTCTTAGTATGCATTGACTCAATCTTCCCAAGTTACAGTCCAAAAAATACCCTGGGATTCACTCTTGATTCCTCTTTTTCATACTTCGCAGTCTATCCACCAGCAAATCTCTTCAGTTTTATATTAAATATTGTGTATATTATACTATAGTGTCTTCTCATCTCTTCCACTATTTCCACTTTCATCTCCTACCTGGATTACCACTATAACCTCTAAGCAGGTCTCCTGGCTTATACTCTTGCCCTTCTACTACCTATAATCAACAAAAGTGCTAGAGTGAAGCTTTCAAGAATGATATCATATAATGCCATTTCTCTAATCAAAATTGTCACATGGCTGTCTATTTCACTGAAGTCCTATAATGGCCTATAAGATCCTTAGCTGCATCTTCATGTCTTAGTATTTACATCATAACCTAAAAGTGATGAAGTTTTAAAATAAGGTGTGTAGCTGGGGACATATATGTACAAATACCCTCCAGCATTATATGTAGGTAGGCAAGATGAATATATAAATACATAATTATATATAATTGTAAGTATATATACTTATAAGAATTGTATATTATTCTTATAATACTTATAGGAATATATTTACTTAAAAGTCTTATATGTATATATATTCTCATATACATTATTATAATAATTCTTACAAGTATATATATTCTTATAATATATTCTTATATATTCTTACATAATATAAGAATATATACAAGAATTATTACATTATATAAGAATATACTTTTTCTCATAAGTATATATTATTGTATTATATAGTATATAAATATATTATTGTATTATATATTATATAA
>NW_012104521.1:1648019-1648620 GCF_000951045.1 Mandrillus leucophaeus
GATGATTGGTTATACTATGAAAGGTTAATTTGATCGCTCATATTTTGCCTCATATTTAAGGATTAAAAGGAAGTTATTCGTAAATTGACTTGCTTTAAAATATCTTGTCATGCTAGCACTGAGAAAGTACAATTAAAAGCAGAGTAATCCAGATAAGAAATCTCAAATTTATTCCAAAACAGTTCTAGATATGTGAGGAATGTTAGATTCTTGAGATAAGTTTAGATTAACCATTACTAGCTCATTTAATTATTTTCTGTCTAAAGGTATATTATCCAAAATCCTTCTAGCCACGATCAGCAAAGCTTTATATTAGAATATGTATGAATATGGCAAGACTTCTCTCCTGCTTTTTTGTAGCTCTTGTAAAAGACACAGGGGCCCTTCTTGCAGGTCTTGCTGTATGTTCCTGTGCTTCCTTTTTCTCTGTGCTTTTAAAAATCATATTCTCATGGCCTGCCACACACTTAGCCTCTCTTCTGTTTAAATCATAATGATTATTTTCTAATCTGACTCAAAAACTCTTTTTTCTTTAATCTTTGGTCACACTCTTGTCCTGCAATTACAAGATAAAAATTGAACATGTTATATGAAATATGTA
>NW_012104521.1:1648670-1653077 GCF_000951045.1 Mandrillus leucophaeus
AAGTAGATGCTTCAAACCTGGGAATTTAACTAATATACCATACTGTGTGATATTCACATACCTGGCAACACCATTGATATCCACATTATCCTAGCTATAGTTTCTGCCACTAGGAACCTTAAAAAAAACTTTATGAAGTCTATTTTTACCTGTATTGAATTTTAGGGATCTAAATGTTGCCAAAGATTTTATTATACATTACATTTTGGTTAATAATAATGTTAACTTTTTCATTTTTAGCTATTGCCAACGTTATTTTGTATTGAATTATTTCTAGTGGTTAAAGCATGCTTTGGATTCATTTGTTTTTATAGATTTAGTGAATACAAGTGTTGTTTTGTTATGTGGATATGTTGCATAGTGGTCAACTCTGAGCTTTTAGTATAATCATCACCTAAGTAATGAACATTGTGCCCATTAAGTAACGTCTTATCCCTCACCCCTGTTCCTAACCTCCCACCCTTCTGAGTTTCCATTGTCTATCATTCCACTTTCTATGTCCATATGTACAAATTAGCTCCCATATATGAGATCATGAAGGATTTTCTGAGTTATTTCACTTAAGATAATGTCCTTCAGTTTCATTTATGTTGCTGCAAAATACATGATGGCTGAATAGTACTGGTGTGTGTGTGTATGTGTGTGTGTGCGCACACGCGTGCACGCATATTTAATAACTTTATCCAATCATTCATTGATGGACACTTACATAGATTCTGTATTCTTGCTGTTATAAGTAGTGCTGTGATAAACAAACAGGTACAGTATCTTTTTGATATAATGATTTATTTTTCTTTGGACATATATCCAGTAGTGGGATTGCTGGACTGAATGATAGATCTATTTTTAGTTCTTTGAGAAATGCCCATACTGTTTTCCATAGAGATTGCACTAATTTACATTCCCACCAATCATGTATAAGTGTTCTCTTTTCTCCACATCCTCACCAACATCCTTTTTTTTTTTCCTACCATTTAGTAAGTGACTGATGTAAGATGGTCTCTCATGGTGGTTTGCATTTGCATTTCTCTGATGATTAGTGATGTTGAACATTTTTTCATCTGCTTCTTGATCATTTCTGTGTCTTCTTTTTCAAAATGTCTGTGTGTGTTTGTCCACTTTTTAAGGAGTTTGATTTGTTATTGTTGAGTGGTTTGAGTTCCATGTAGATTATGGATATTAGTTTTTTGTAAGATGTATAATTTGCACGTATTTAATCCCATTCTTCAGGTTATTGGTTCACTTTATTGATTGTTTCTTTTACTATGTAGAGCTTTTTAATTTAATTAAATCCCATTTGTCTATTTTTGTTTCTGTTGAATTTGCTTTTGAGTATTAATCAAGAATTCTTTCCCTAGACCAATGTCCAGAAGAGTTTTTCCTAGGTTTTCTGTTAGTAATTTTATAGTTTCAGGGCTTACATTTAAGTATTTCATTCATCTTGAGTTAATTTTTGTATATACTGAGACATAGGGGTCCAGTTTCATTCTCCTGTATATGACAATTCAAATTTCCCAGCATCATTAATTGAATAGGGTGTCTTTCCCCAAGTGTATGTTTTTGGTAACTTTGTCAAAGATCAGTTGGCTGTAGGTATGTATGCTTTATTTCTTGATTCTCTATTCTGTTCCCTTGATCTGTGTGTCTACTTTCATACTAGTAGCATTCTGTTTTGGTTACTATACTACTTATTATATGAAAATAGCCTTGTAGTATAATTTGAAGTCAGGTAATGTGATGCCTTCAGTTTGTTCTTTTTGCTTAGGATTGCATTGGGAATTTGAGCTCTTTTTGGGATTCATATAAATTTCAGGGTTTTTTTTTTTCTAATTCTGTGAAAGACAACATTGGTATTTTGATAGTTATTGCATTGAACCTATAGATCATTTGGGGCAATATGATCATTTTTAACAATATTGACTCTTCCAATCCATTACCATGGAATGTTTTTTCATTTCTTTGTCTCATTTGCAAGTTATTTTATTTGTGTGTTTTAGTTTTCCTTGTAGAGTTATTTCACCTCCTTGGTTAAATATATTCCTAAACGTTTTATACTTTTTTTTTTGTAACTAGTGTAAATGTAATTGACTTATTGATTTGCTTCTCAGCTTGATCATTATTGGTGTACAGAAATGCTACCAATTTCTGTATATCGATTTTGTATATTGTGACTTTTTTGAAGTCATTTGTAAACTCTAGGGGTCTTTTAGAGGAGTCTGTAAGTTTTTCTAGGTATAAGATAATATCACAGCAGAGATAATTTGACTTCTTCTTTTCCAATTTGGATGATTTATATTTCTTCCTCTGGCCTGATTTCTCTGGCTAAGACTTCCAGTACTGTGTTGAATAGGAGTGGTGTAAGTGGGCATCCTGTCTTGTTCCAGATCTTAGAGGGGGATGCTTTCAACTTTTTCCTGTTCAGTATGATGTTGGCTTATCATATATGGTTTTTATTATTTATCATATATGGCTTTTATTATTTTGAGTTTATCATATATGTTTTTTATTATTTTGAAGTATTTTCTTTCTATGCCTAGTGTGTTGAGTGTTTTAATCATGAAGAAATGCTGAATTATATCAGATGTTTTTCTGCATCTATTGAGATGATCATATGAATTTTGTTTTTAATTCAGTGTATGTGGCAAATCAAATTTGTTGTTTTGTATATATTGAATAATCCTTGCATTCCTGGAATAAATCCCACTTGATCATGGTATATATTTTTTTTGATGTTCTGTTGGATTTTGTTTGACAGTATTCTGTTGAGGATTTTTGCATCTATATTCATCAAGAATACTGGTTTGTCATTTTGTTGTTTTTGTTGTTGTTCCTGTGTTCTTGTTTAACTCTGGTATCAGAGTGATACTGGCTTCATTGGATGAACTGGGGAGAATTCCTTCCTCCTCAATTTTTTTGGGAGACTTTCAGTAGGATAAGTATCAGTTCTTCTTTGTTATGTTTGTTAGAATTCATCTGTAAATCCATTTGATCCTGGTCTTGTTGTGTTGGGAGGTTTGTTTTTTACTGCTTCAATTGTACTACTCATTATTGATCTGTTCAGGATATATATTTCTTCCAGGTTCAATCTTGAAAGGTAGCGTATTTCCAGGAATTTATACATTTCTTCTAGATTTTTTAGTCTGTAATTGTACAGGCATACAGTTCTTCATAGTAGTCCTTGATATTTTATACTTCTGTGGTATCAGTTGTAATGTCTCCTTTTTCATTTCTGATTATGTTTATTTGAATTTTTTCTTTTCATACTTATTCTAGTCAGCAGTCTAACAATTTTGTCTATATTTTCAAAAAACAATTTTTCATTTCATTGACCATTTTTATTGTTTTGGGGTCTCAATTTCATTCTTTTTTTTTTTTTTTTTTGCTTCTTGCTTTTATCTTCTAATAGCTTTGGGTTTGGTTTGTTTCTTTTTTTCTAATTTCTTGAGGTAAGATAATAAGATGTTAATTTGTGATCTTTCTAATTTTTTATGTAGGTATTTAACACTGTAAACTTTCATCTTAGCACACTTTTGCTGTATCCCAGATGTTTTGGTATGATGTGTCCCTGTTTTAATGTATTTTGAAAGATTTTTAAATTCCTCTCTTAATTTCATCATTGGCCCAAACATCATTCATTTAATTGTTTAATTTTAATGTATTTATGTATTTTGACAGTTCCTCTTTGAATTGATTTCTAGTTTTATTCCACTATGGTCTGAGAAGATAGTTGATATAATATCAATTTTCAAAATTTTATTGAGACCTGTTTTATGGACTGTATTATGGTCTATTTGGGACAATGTTTCATGCACTGATAAGAAAAATGTGTATTCTGCAGTTGTTGAGGAGCATGTTCTGTAAATGTCTTTTAGATTAATTTGGTCTAAAGTCCAATTTAAGTCCACAGTTTCTTGGTAGATTTCCTGTCTTGATGTGTCTAGTGATATCAGTGGGCTGTTGAAGTCCCCTACTATTATTGTATTGCTGTATATCTCTTTCTTTAGGTCTGGTAATGTTTGTTTTATGAATCTGGGTTATCTGGTATTGAGTACATATATAGTTAAGATTGTTATATCTTCCTGTTGAATCGATGTCTATCCTTCATTATCTAATGGCCTTGTTTGACATTTTTTTACTGTTGTCATTGTAAAATCTGTCTTATCTGATATAAGTATAGCTATTCCTGCTTGCTTTTGGTTTCTGTGTGTGTGGAATATCTCTTTCCATCTCTTTACCAACACCCTATGTGTCTTTACAAGTAAGGTAAGGTTCTTGTAAGCAGCATGTAGTTGAATTATGATTTGTTTTTAATCCATTCCACCAATTTGTATCTTTTAAGTGGAACATTTAATCAATTTACATTCAAGTTGAGATATATATATATATATATATATATATATATGAATT
>NW_012104521.1:1654385-1657215 GCF_000951045.1 Mandrillus leucophaeus
ATATTAAAAATTTTTAATTATATATAATTTAAAATATAAAAATCTGATTGGCTAAGTTTTATGTGAACTAATACATATCATTTTTATTACTTAGCTTTTCTTTATTTGAAATTTTATGCTACTTTGTGTCAGCTCTTTAAAGTAGGATTTTTTCTCACCCTCAGACTCTATCAATAGTTGCATAATTTAACACAGATAAGCAGCCCCTTTTTCCTCTTTCTTTTGTCTAAATTATTCATATAATTAGAATAGTGATTAATATACCTCCTGAATTTCTCAGATTGGGTAGAAATTTGAAATCTATCAAAATATTTTCAACTTCATTTTTTACTGGCATAATTTTCTCTTGGTAATATAACTTAGATAAAACAATACAGATCCTCAGCAACCTCCTAAAAGCCATCAGCATCTTTATATAAAAATCTGTAATTCTAGGGTCATTTTCTGTTTAATGTTATCTAAGTAAGTGACTAAGTGAATCATTTCCCTTCTCAGAAATAGTAATGGTTTGTAATTCTCTATTGTCTCAAATACAATGCCTTTAAATTAATGCACTAAAGACCACCATCAGTTGATTTTTCTCTTTCAGCTACCCTATTTACCTTTCAACTTTCGACTCAGATTTTCTAATATGTGTAGAGAAAGCCATCCTACTTTCTGTTCCTTGTACACAAAACAATTCTCCTCAGCATTTAAATTCATCTAAGTGCTCAGCACTGCACCTAGAGTGAAATCCAAGCTCATGTTTTGGTTATAGAGGTCCTCAGGATCCATGCCTGCCTACTCTCCTTCCTAAGTTTTGACTAGTCTACCCATTACTGGCTTTCTCTTCTTCAAAATATGCCACAATCATTTCCCCCTTTAGTTTTGCCTTAGCATTCTCTTTGTCTGGAATATCATTTCCTAATATAGTAGCATTAGTAGATAAGATAATATTTATTTAGCAGACACTATTTGCCAGACATGCTTCTAAATTATATACATACACACACACACACACACACACACACACACATAACTTCTAGCAGCCTGGATAGATAATATTGTTTTGATTTCACAAATAAATAAATAATAAACTGAGGCATAGATACCTAAGTATCTTTCCAAAGATATATATTTGGTACATAATGGGAGTGGAATTCAAGTAGATGCTTCAAACCTGGGAATTTAACTAATATACCATACTGTGTGATATTCACATACCTGGCAACACCATTGATATCCACATTATCCTAGCTATAGTTTCTGCCACTAGGAACCTTAAAAAAAACTTTATGAAGTCTATTTTTACCTGTATTGAATTTTAGGGATCTAAATGTTGCCAAAGATTTTATTATACATTACATTTTGGTTAATAATAATGTTAACTTTTTCATTTTTAGCTATTGCCAACGTTATTTTGTATTGAATTATTTCTAGTGGTTAAAGCATGCTTTGGATTCATTTGTTTTTATAGATTTAGTGAATACAAGTGTTGTTTTGTTATGTGGATATGTTGCATAGTGGTCAACTCTGAGCTTTTAGTATAATCATCACCTAAGTAATGAACATTGTGCCCATTAAGTAACGTCTTATCCCTCACCCCTGTTCCTAACCTCCCACCCTTCTGAGTTTTCATTGTCTATCATTCCACTTTCTATGTCCATATGTACAAATTAGCTCCCATATATGAGATCATGAAGGATTTTCTGAGTTATTTCACTTAAGATAATGTCCTTCAGTTTCATTTATGTTGCTGCAAAATACATGATGGCTGAATAGTACTGGTGTGTGTGTGTATGTGTGTGTGTGCGCACACGCGTGCACGCATATTTAATAACTTTATCCAATCATTCATTGATGGACACTTACATAGATTCTGTATTCTTGCTGTTATAAGTAGTGCTGTGATAAACAAACAGGTACAGTATCTTTTTGATATAATGATTTATTTTTCTTTGGACATATATCCAGTAGTGGGATTGCTGGACTGAATGATAGATCTATTTTTAGTTCTTTGAGAAATGCCCATACTGTTTTCCATAGAGATTGCACTAATTTACATTCCCACCAATCATGTATAAGTGTTCTCTTTTCTCCACATCCTCACCAACATCCTTTTTTTTTTTCCTACCATTTAGTAAGTGACTGATGTAAGATGGTCTCTCATGGTGGTTTGCATTTGCATTTCTCTGATGATTAGTGATGTTGAACATTTTTTCATCTGCTTCTTGATCATTTCTGTGTCTTCTTTTTCAAAATGTCTGTGTGTGTTTGTCCACTTTTTAAGGAGTTTGATTTGTTATTGTTGAGTGGTTTGAGTTCCATGTAGATTATGGATATTAGTTTTTTGTAAGATGTATAATTTGCACGTATTTAATCCCATTCTTCAGGTTATTGGTTCACTTTATTGATTGTTTCTTTTACTATGTAGAGCTTTTTAATTTAATTAAATCCCATTTGTCTATTTTTGTTTCTGTTGAATTTGCTTTTGAGTATTAATCAAGAATTCTTTCCCTAGACCAATGTCCAGAAGAGTTTTTCCTAGGTTTTCTGTTAGTAATTTTATAGTTTCAGGGCTTACATTTAAGTATTTCATTCATCTTGAGTTAATTTTTGTATATACTGAGACATAGGGGTCCAGTTTCATTCTCCTGTATATGACAATTCAAATTTCCCAGCATCATTAATTGAATAGGGTGTCTTTCCCCAAGTGTATGTTTTTGGTAACTTTGTCAAAGATCAGTTGGCTGTAGGTATGTATGCTTTATTTCTTGATTCTCTATTCTGTTCCCTTGATCTGTGTGTCTACTTTCATACTAGTAGCATTCTGTTTTGGTTACTATACTAC
>NW_012104521.1:1663345-1676199 GCF_000951045.1 Mandrillus leucophaeus
TTTTTATGATGATGAGTGTAAACCTTTTATTTCAATGTTAAGGACTCCTTTGAGCATTTCTTGTAAGGTTGGTCTAGTGATGATGAATTCTTTCCGTGTTTGCTTGTCTGGGAAAGACTTCATTTCTCTTTCATTTATAAAGCTTATTCTGGCAGGATGCAAAATTCTGGGTTGAAAGTTTTTTTTTTTCTTTCAGCACTTTGAAAATAGAATCCCAATCTTTTCTGGAAGAATATGGAATGCTTCATGAATTTGTGTGTCATCTTTCTGTAGGGACCATGGTAATCTCTGTATCATCACAATTTTAGTGCATTTGCTGCTGAAGTGAGTACTACTTTGGATTTAATAAAGACAAATCCTGGGCAAAGACCCTTGGCCAGGTAACTCTAAAGAAGCTTCAAGGATGATAAGGTCAACATACGAAGTCAATGCTGTAAGACTGAAAATGTTTCATCTAACTTCTACAAATTTTTCAAAATAAGAATGGAACATTGTGAGGCTTTTAAGAATTACTTAGTTCATATTATTTTATATTAAATAATGCATTGAACATTAAACATTTTATCCTTTCTAAGTTAGTATCATATCCTTCATACAACTTCAAAAATACACTTAAGTTAGAGAGATTTTTTTCTTCAAATTACATAGGGGTATTATATCTCTTCTAATTTTACACAAGTAGATTTTGATAAAGTGACATTGTATTGTTAGAGCAATAATAAAAATACAAAACAATAACATGAAGTTTTAGAAAAGCACCAGTGCAAATATATGTGAACTATTATTGAAAAAGCATTAGGAAGAGGTCAATAACTGAGGAATCAATTTCATGTGGAATAATGTGAAATACAAAAGGAATCAAGACTTGGATTTGATTTCACTAATTTTTATTATAAGAGCTTCTCTTATTAGATTTTTTAAGAGAAAGAGACAAACTTATCCAATAATCTGTTATGTAAACTTAAATTTAAAAGGACATACTTTTGGGGATATAATTAAATATTACCACTTAACTAACATAAGCACTTTATTGAATTCCAAAACTTGAGGATGCAAGCATGAAGCATTATTCTTTCCCCTGTAATCTTTACCTTCGACCATGACATGGACACTCTTCATTTTCCATCTTTCAATTACACCTTGAGAGGATCCTATAGCTTTCTCCTCATTTTAAGGCATGAAACAATCTAATCCAATTCTGTTTTATCCAGATTACAGTTTCAAACTCATATCCTTTTTTTTTTCCTGAATTCAAACCTGACTTTGGGCCAAAAGCCACTTGTAGGTAGCAGTGAGGGCTGTTCTTTCTTTCATCCTTCCCTTCCCCTTCTGGGTCCATTTTTTTCTAGGCATAGAAAAAAGTAGTTCAGAGAGAAAGCACACTCCCTTCTCTATTGATTTTTCTTTCCCTCCTTCTTAAGCCCTCTTTGTGGCATGTGTTTAACTAGTGGCATTTTACATGTGTCATGAGTTGGTTCTTTAGAGGCACCTTTGATAAATTCTTCATCATTTGCAAATAATGAAGATTATTTTCTGGGTTAACCTCTTTTGAAGAAATTTCTTAGATGGAGTCTTCTCTGGCTCCTCATCCTTACATGGTTGCCAGGATCTCTTGATAGAATACCAAGCAGACATTTAAAGCACTGTTACTTCTTTATTGTCCACTGGGTCATGGTGAGGCACACATCTACTGCCACCCAAAGAAATGAGAGTACACTTGCCTCACTGCAGCTCTGTCCATACACAGCTCTCTCTCTCCACTCTGCTATATACCTCAAATTTTCTACCCTCCCTAAACCCCTCCCCTGCTTCAAATATACAAGTGCAGATTAGCAACTCTGTTGCATAAACAGATATCTAATCAGGAAATTAGATGACTGTTTTCATTGTAACCAAATTATGCATGTATGTAGCTCCAATATATCTCCTGAGATATTGCTAATCTTTTAAGTGTGGTGGTGGGGACTACAGCTAGGGTAGAAGAGAGTTCTGCTGCTGTGTAGTATGTCTTGTACAAATGCATCTGGTGTTTTTTTTTTAAATCTGACTCAAATGTTCTTTATGTTTGTTAAAACATTGTGGAATTAATTTATTATTTCTAATATACCATCCCCTAGCATCCAAACTTTCTGTTACTAGAAGGGTGTGGAAGAACTGTCCTCATATTTTTCCCTTGCCTAAAACAGAGAAGTTCATTTGGCATTAAATTTTATCAACTCAACAATGAGATAAGAATTTCATTCAATTCAATTAAGTTTTACTTAAAAAAATAAGCTCAGGATGGATATTGAAGTTGTTACTGTTATTGATAAAATCTTTTAATTTTTTTTGTCTTTTCTCCCCCCTGCCCCCCATTGTATAGCTGATTCCTCTCTTTCCAGATTGGCTATTTTTCCTATTTAACACCTCTTACTCTGTCTAAACAACTTATTTCCATGCTGCTTTCAACACATACTTGGAACATTCCTTGTTTTATCCCCTCAGATGACAGTCAGTGATGGATGGCAGATGTTACTTATAAGACTTCAGAAAATAGAGAGAGATTGAAATGAGGTTTAGCTAATGAACATGAAAGAATACATATCTATTGCTTTAAAATTATTAAAGATCTTTTGAAAAAGTTACATTGCACTCAGAATTTTGTAAGAAACCTAAAAAAAATTTGTGAGCATTTTATTGTCTTTTCCTTATCTCTATTTGCTCACTCTTAATTATTATAAGTTATTTTTGTTAGTGATTATTTTAAGCATATCACCTATTGCTTAAATATAAGTGATATCATTTGTTTCACATTTGCTATAAACTTTCAGTTAAGCATTTGATTAAGAAAGTACACATGATTCTCCAATCACCCATATATTTTGTATGAATTAATAAAAGTCTTATATTTTGTACAAAAGTGAAAAACCAGGAAACTTTCAGGATTTAAAACTGCAATTTCCATTTGGATTCAAATTTTGAGGAACAAATAATGCGCAAAATTTGTTGAGCTTAAAATAGTAGTGATTTCTATTACAACTTTGAATGATAAGTACAACAGCTTACCTGAAAGTTATAAAAAGATCTGGCAGATTTGAATAGCGACCTTTTTGCTACCCCAAAAAGTGTATTTTGGGAAGTAAAATGGAGTTGAACTTCAGTGTCTATAGGTAAACATGTTATGTATTCTTAATATAAAATATTTAGGGATTTCTTATTAACGAATTCAATGTGATTATTTCTGAGTAGAGAAACAACTTACATTTTAGTGGACTGTTTACAAAATGAATTTTGAAATTGCTGTGATCTACTGATACAAAGTAAAAACAATAAGGAAAATCAAGCAAGTATTACATACTTTCCATACATTATCTCATTTAACCCATTACTCATCTGTCTGAATTGACACAGAAAATTTAAACAACTCATCCCAAATCATAGTTAGTAAACTGAAAGACCAGGGTCTGTTTTCCAAGTCAGTCCTTTTCCCGATATGTCACATGACTTTCTAGAAAGTAGGATATTGCTTACAGAGTTAGGCAGAAGGGAATTCTGAAAGAAGTTATTCTCTGGGCTCCATGAGGACAGTGCCTTAGAACCTCACAGCATGGGTTTTTGGGTGGCAGAGGGCAGAGAAAGATCATTGAAAAATATATATTTCAGTGTTAAATGTGTTTGAATCTTTTGTCAAGTTATTTCCTTCTAATTCTTCAATGGAGCTTTAAAAATTATTGTTTAAGTGACCCTTTTAAGAGAATCTAGGGAAAAAAATCAGGAAGATAATCTAGAAGTAGCAGCAAAGAGTCAGCATTGTATTGGTCCCATTTGTACTATAGAGTCAATTGAATGACATTTTTTTCTATACTTTCTGTAAATCTTCACCTAATATGCACGAACAGTTTATTGTTTCATATACTACAATTTATATATTTTTAAACAAAACTAAAAATTATATATGTGTATATACATACTTAATCCTTAAATATTGAATTGCTAAAAGAATATTTATTTTCGAATACTGTACGCTGTTGCATGTCTTTCTCCTCCTCTTTACTATCCACATGACCTAGCAGGATAGTGCATCTCCTCTAGTAATTCACTACTTCCCAGGTAGAATAAATTTAAAAGTGCATAATGTGACTTATATCACTTTCTAAATTTAAATTGTTTGCAGGTAGATGATCTTGCCATTAGGAGATTTGGAAGTTGTTATTTTGTTAGTATACTTGTATAGTGAAGTATTAAGAAGAGTAGCTCAAAGTCAGTATTTAAAAAGTAGGAAGGGTAGGAAGATGAATATTGTTGTAATAGTAAATAAAATTATAATTCAAGGAAGATAATTTGCACTTTAGTAATATGTGCTAGTAATAAATGTTGCAGAATCAATACAAGAGACTAAAAGCAGACCCTTTAGAAACTCTTCTTAGTCTTCAAATATTTCCATTGTGTCACAAACAAGTCTCCCATAATTATGGAAAATACACTCCTGTAGCTTATATTTCAAATTTGAATTTATGTAACTAAGTTCATCCCACTCCTAAAATCTGCCCTCGTTTCAATTTATAATCTTTTAATCTTATCACCTATCACTTCGAGATCCCAAGGACATTTTTCCCAAATGCATCCTTTCCTTTTCTTCCTTTCTGACTCTTTCATTATGCATATGTCAACATGCCTCCAAAAAAACCAGTTAATTCAGTCAATTCAGTGAAAAAAAAACAAAAAAATCAGTAAAGTCAGTTGCTAGGCTCTCCGTAGACAAAACATACAGCTGATTGACTAGATGTTTCACTTACCAACTGTTTGCTTTGGCATTATTTAGACATAACCTTTGTCTCCTTGTTTTCTCCCTTTATTGAGTGTGCTATAATTGCTTTTATATTATCTTTTTTGGCATTCCTCTAGATTCTTCCTTCCACTTTGGATTGTTTATACAGTTCTATTTATAAATGCACTCTTCAATTGATCTATATGATATGTGTTCTAAATGGTTTAACACAAAGTATATAGGCTATTTATCTTGATATTCAAAATCTGTGCTCAAATAACTTGAGTCAAAGTTTGAATTGGAATAAGATTTAAGGCCACATGTATGCATTGTTTATTTTTTTATATCTGAGCCAGCTTTGCAGTATTTTTAGAAAATACATGTGTGACAGCAGAGAAAATAAGGTCAATCATCAAATATTAATGTACTGAGAACTTGCTTCTCTTTTTAAATTTTACTTTAGGCTCAAGTATACATGCTCAGGTTTGCCATATAGGTAAATTGCATGTCATGAGGGTTTGTTGTACAGATTATTTTGTCACCCACGTAATAACTTTTATCATTACTTCTCTTAGATTCCATGGTCTAGCCATCATATCCTTCTGGCAAGACAGTACCAATTAAACGTTTTTTCCTGCTTACTTCCTAAGTTCACATGAAAAACAAAACTTGACTAATAAAAGGTCCACATGCCTGGTGCAGTGGCTCATGCCTGTAATTCCAGCATTTTGGGAGGCTGAGCTGGGCGGATCACGAGGTCGGGGGATCAAGACCATCCTGGCTAAGACAGTGAAATCCGGTCTCTGCTAAAAATATAAAAAATTAACTGGGCATGGTGGCACGCACCTGTAATTCCAGCTACTCGGAGACTGAGGCAGGAAAATCGCTTGAACCCGGGAGGCGTAGGTTGTAGTGAGCCGAGATCATGCCACTGCTCTCCAACCTGGGCGACAGAACAAGACTTCATCTCGAAAAAAATAAAAGTACACACATAGTCAAACTGGCTTCAATTTAAATCTAGAAGGGACACTAAACACTTCCAGAATACCACTACATTTTCCTGTGAAATTCACCATCCTATCCTTTTCTCTCCTCAAATCGTCAACAAAACCTTCTCTTTTAACATTCATATGATGACCTCTCAAAAACATTTACAGAGAAAACCAGTGTAGTGTGTTGAAATCAAAATCTCATGTTTCCACCACAAGTTCTAAAAACCTGCCTGCATCTCCAACTACGTCTCAGCTCTCTATCCTGTTATGAAAGAGAAAGTATCTGCTTCTTAGGCCAGCTCCCGCTGACCTGGAACCTCATCCCCTTACTTCTCAAAGGCTTTGTTCCTACAATTATATACCTACCTTCTTTCACCTTTATCAGATTTTTTCATCTCCACAGAATTAGCCCATACGTGTCTCAATATCACCTATCTTTAAAAACCAAAATCAAAACACATCTCTTTATCCCACGTTTTCCTCCAACTACTGATCTTGTTTACTTCTCTCCTTAACAACAAAACTCCTCAAAAAGTGAAAGTATTCTTGCTCTCCCGTTTCTTACTTTCCATTCTCTCTTCAGTTCATTCCAAGAAGTATTTTAAAAATTGTTGTTGTTTCCTGGTTAGTTTTTCCAAAGGTTTATTGAAGTAGAAACAAGTTAGTCTAATACTTGCTAGAAAAAAAAAAAAAGCAATTATAATGATTTTCAAAATATTTTTACAAAACTGGTGTAGCACGAAACTTCTTCATAAACCAGAGTATGTTTTAAACTTTTGTTCTATATCTTTTAGGGGTGCTAGTTCTTAAGAACTGTAACTTATTTCTATTCCAAATTTATCTTATGCTACTGAAAAGCCGTAGAAAGGCATTTGAAGGCTGTTTCTTTAAGATATAGTCTTCCTTTTTATTCTTGCTAGTAATATATTGCTGCAGTGAGTTTGTGTAATTTTCATCAAGCTAATCATGAGGCTGAGAAGTTTCATTGATAACCTGTCCATCTCCCAGTTTTAAATGTCAGAAGGGTCCTGTATGAGTAGCTGTCAACCAGAGGGCGTGAACTCAGAATGGTTTCCCTCCGGTTCTGAGAAGAACAGTTTGGAAGAGACAGAGAATTCCTGCTCTCCTCACCTTCCAGCAGCATTTTGTAGGTGGCAATTTCAATGTCAAGGGTTCTATGAACATCCCACAGGTCCTGACATTGATTAAGGTGGCAGGTCTTAATTATTTCTTCCTTCCCATTCTGAATCTCATCCTACATGAGGCCAATAGTTTCTTGGTAGTTCACAACAAAGTTCTCATCTATTTTGCACCCCTGACACTGCAGAGACTTCTCAGTTCCTTTGAGTGCTTGGCCAGTGAGGGACTGGACCTATCTTTGATACTCTTTTGACTCCTGCTTTGCCTAATGCAGGACATCACTGTCCAGGTTCATTTAGTAGCCTCAGAGAGATCAACAAACCTGGCCTTGTTCCTGAAGGTTCTTAGTAACTACACTTTCATACTACTAACACACATCACGCAGTGCAGCCGTGAAGTCGGGCTTGGAAACATCATCAATTTGTGTGGCTCTTCCTGAATCTGGACCTGCAGCTCCCGAGTTTCATTCCTGTGCAGTTCCTTCAAAAAGGCAATCTCTTCTTGCATTTTACCTTCAAGTCATGGAGTGCCAAAGAAGCATTATCAACATCCAATCTTCAAGTTTGCGTGATTTCTAAGGGTGCTCTCAGCTTCCTCTCTCTGAAGCATCTCTTTCTGCAAATTGTCTTCATGTCCTTGGCTAGGATGTCATGCTGAATCTTGATACTGGCCTTGGTGAACCGGTCCACTTGCTGATGCAGCTCTTGCATCTCCTCTTTGTAGAAGTTCCCCAGGCTGACTTTCCCTGGTTCTTGAGCTGCTTCGGTTTCTCAGCAGGATCTTGTTCTTTTGCACCAAGAAGTGCACCTTGTCGATGTGTATGAAACAATCACTCTGCTCCTGCAGCTCCATTTTCTCATTGGTGCAGGCATTTTTTTCCAAGTTGCTGTTGATGGTACATGGTGGAGTAGCTCCTGGCATACACAAAACACAGGAGGCAAGGTATAGAGGCAGCAACTGCTACCAAGGCACAGTGCACTACCCAGGCTTGCAAGTGTGGTGGACGTCGTCATGTAGCTCTGGCTGGAGTTCTGCCATCTTGCAGTGCTAGGGCCACCGCGCACGCTGAGGAAGGAGGATGAGGATTCCGATCTGGTAGACTTGGCTGTGAGGGGGTGGCAGTGGACTGGGCCACTGTGGCAGGGCCTTCTTGCTAGGCAAGGAGAGGCCAGCAAGGGTGCAATGGTGTGGGCTACTGCGTCACTGCTACAACCTCATAGCGAATGGCAGAGCTCCAATGAGGCTTTTATACTCTCTACTCCCCTAAAATAGTTCTTATTAGGGTGACAAGTGACTTATGTATTACCAAAGCTATCAGTCAGTTTTCTGTCATTTTCTTTCACTTCCAGGAAGCACTTGAAAAGGCTGACCACTGCCTACTGCCTCCTTTATAAAACACATACCTCTCTAGGATTCTAATATTCCTGGTTTCCCTTCCTCACAGCCTCTCCTCAGAAACCTTTCCTGTCTCCTCCTCCTCTGTCTACTGGGCTCTGGATGTTGAAGTGCCCATGGGCTCCTGCATCTACCTTTTCTACCTGTGCCATCTCATTCTTTCCTGTGCCTTCAAATACTATCCATATATTGATTCAAATGTCTTATCTAGCACTTAGGTCTCTTCTTTGAGCCCTAGCATCATTTATGCAATGGTCTCTCTTCAATCTCTGTCAGGGTGGGCAATGAACATCTCAAACTGGACATGACTATAATAGAACTATTAATTTTCCTTCATATCTATTCTCCCTCAAGCCCTCCCTTCAGTAAATTGGGAAGTTATTTAGTCTGCAAAGCTAGGTGCCATTATTGTTTATTCTCTTTCTTGTGTACTTTTTAAAAACCTGCTTCTAAATTCAGCCATCACTACCTTGAAAATATATCCTGAAATCTGACGACTTACCACCCCCACTGAGGGGATGCTGATTTAATCTATGACTATCTTTTATTTAAAGTACTTTAAAACCCTGTAATTTTCTGTCTCTTTACTCCATTCCTACCTCCTTATAATTCATCATATATTAGCTGGAAATATTTTTCTGAAACACAGAATAGATCATGTTTAAATTCCAACTTAAAACCCTCCATTGCTTTGTATTTTTTTTTTTCATTTCATTCTTTATAATTTTGTGTGAACTTATGTTCTACTATAACTACAGTTATGCCACTATTTCAATAAAGTGTAATTGCTATATAAGAAGCTTGATGTAAGAGACTTTATTTGATTCGTATTTGTACTCTCCCCTACTTTACCACAATTTCAAGAATATTATCTTGTATATTATCTAGTCAAAAAATATATGTGATATTAAACTAAATAACAGTCTCATAACAGTGGTTAGAAGATAAAATGTTTAAAATTTTTGAAATATTAGATATTGCTATTTACTTTTCTCTGTGGTAAACTATTAGATTTGGACACAGTGTTGAATTCTACTCTTTAGTTTCATTAAGCAGGATAATTAATAGCTAATCATTTTTTAATCTGTTAAAATGAAAACAAAATTTTAATCATTTGATTAAATTACAATTAGAATCCACAATTTCATGAAAAAGCAACGACTATTATATGCATTGATCTTAACTTCTCTGTAGAATGCACATATCTTTACTTCTCCCTGAAATGTTGTTGCCGTTATTTAACCTCAAAATTATTTATTAATTTTGCATATCATAAATGTGATAAAGCATGAACATATACTCTGTAATGAATAATTCCATGTGTCAACTTGACTGGGCTACAGGGTGCCCAGATATTTGATCAAACATTATTCTCAGTGTTTTCATGAAGGTGTATTTGGATGAGATTCACATTTGAATGGTAGACTGAGTAAAGCAGATTGCCTTCCTCAATGTGGGTGGGCCCCATCCAATCTGTTGAAATCCTCACTAGAACAAAATTGCTGACCCTGTCTTAAATAAGAGAGACTCTTTTTTTTTTTTTTTTTCTGCCCAACTTCCTTTAAGCTGGAACGTTGGCTTTTTTCCTGCTTTTGAACTCAAACTGAAACACTGGCCATTCCTCCATCTCCAGCCTGCCAGCCTTCAGACACAAAGCACACCACCAGCTCTCCTGGTTCTCAGGCCTTCAGACTTGGATTGGAACTAAACCATCAGCAATTTTGGGTCTCCAGCTTGCCATGTAGATCTTGGGGCTTACCTGCCTTCATAATAGCATAAGCCAATTCCTTATAATAAACAAACAAACAAACAAACAAACAAACATATCTCCTATTCATCTATTTCTCTGGACGGCTCTGACTAGCACACACCCTATGAATATTCTGTGGATTCATATAAAAATTGTATACTCCATGGGGTGTGGCAGTCTTTAAAATTAATTACCATCAGAAAAAAACATTTTTTACTGTTCTTGACTAACAGACGATTCCTTCTTCAAGGGGCTTGTCAACTTCAGAAATTTGGGCTGAATTGAAGAGAATTAATGCTCATTTCACATTCAACATTGAATTATTTTGGTTTGCTTCTCAGTCGATGTCACAATATATTAAAATAGTCTTTCATATAAGTATATAGATTCAGATGGCAACTGTTTTTCTCCACTCTCTATACCATATAGTAGCAATCAGTGAAGTTACTGCACTAAGAATACTGCCCCAAATGTGGTATAGAATGTTTTTCACCCATTTTGATAAAAATGTTGATAAGGATGTCTTCCTGAGAGGGTTGGTGGTTGCATGATACTGTAGATTGAAAGGAACTCAGGGAAAAGAATTTGAGGATACTGGTGGTTAATGATATTTGTTATTTCACCCATACATCTCATGTGAATAAAATAAATTTCAAACAACTCATTCTCATAATAAACTCTCTCATCCAATGCTCAAATTCCATTTTAGTCTGCATATCTGGTAGTGCAAAAAGAAAACCAAAACATTCACAATTTTGTCCTGTAATTTTGGTTTCTCTTTGGTCTCAATATCATACCTGCTAAATAAGACAACTAGGTGTCATTTTTCTATTATTGAGATAATAGAGGAGTTTAACCGTTTTAACCAAATATCAATTAAATGTCCAAATTATCAGTTTCCCACTATTTCCTCTAAGGTAAAGAACCAAGTATAGGCAACCTCTAAACAGTCATTTAAAAATAGTATGTAAGTATATTAAAATGATTGATAATATTATCCAATAAGCACACGTTTTTGAGCATAAAGTTGTTTTTTTTTTTTTTTTTTTTTTTCCAACCTAAAGCCGATTCAATTCTCTGGGTCATCGATGTTTGTCCTATTGTACAAATTTTTACTACCAGGGGAATTCTGAAGCTGGTTTTCATGGAAGAATCAGCAACTGGAAAACTAGTACTGCTTTAAGTATCCTTTTCTTGAATTAACTTTAACAGAGACTTTTCTCTTCAGTTGTGACACTTTCTTTAAAATTCCCATCACTGAATTTTAAATGTGATTGTCAGAGTGATGTTTCTTAAAGCCATTATTCAGCTGTCTTCCGTTAATTTGCGTACTACAAACAACTATCTATAAATACTGTTTCTTACATTGCTGCTGCTTCCAAAAGCCCCTCTGATTGTGTTAAGAGATTACTACGATCTTCACTTATAGGTTCATTGCAGGGAGTCTTAATAGTAACTCTTTTCTCTTTCAAACATCAAGGATTTTAGATTTTTCTGATTTTTCTGTTTTGCATACTTTGAACTTATTTCAAGCTTATCCACCAACTTTCTGTTTTTAATCAATCATATATGTTTTAGTCTAAATATAGTTTTAAAATTATTATCCCAGTAAGGTATTACAACAATGAAAACAACAAAAATATGTTCGGTGGTATCAAATTTATAATTATATCAGGGAATTGTTGATTTAGAGGAGCCACTTGTTTTTTAGATATTTAAAATGAAAGATACAGTCACTGGTTTACAAGATGACACATTTGTTTAAAAATATAGCTGTCGATCTGCTCTGACTCATGGATAAAACAGATGTCTTAGTAATGGCCTTCTGGGCAAAGAAATTTGGCATAATCTGACATTATTACACTCTTTTTATTTACGTAACTGTAGCTGTAGTAAAAACATGCTTCATCATAGCACAGAACTAAGAAGTAAGATTTTTAGTATGTTGTACATTTTTCATTTTTAAAAAATAATCACTAAAGCAAAACAAACCTGAACATTATACGTCTTACGCTGGTGGTTTATGATATTCTTTATTTCACCCATAAATTTCTATGGGTGAAATAAATATTTTACATATGCAGATTTTATATATGTATATGTATATCCCTATATGTATATATGTATGTATACATGTATATGTATATGTGTATATCGTATATATGTATTTATACATATGTATATGTATATATGTACATTTTTATATTTGTATGTAAAATATGTATATGTACATATAAAATATTATATATGTATGTGTATTTCCAAGAATGGAAATATATATAATATTCAAAAGTTCTCCCAGAATTGTTTGGTTGAATATCACTTTCTTATTTAACTTTACAAATACCATTTAAGTACACATCTTAATTAGTAATACCTTGTGAAATCATATCAACTTAGAGCAACACAGCCACCAGAATGAAATATTTTAGTTGTGTCATTTGAAATCCAGCTTTCATTTTGCTGCCAGTGCTTATCTAAATTGTATCACATAGAAATGCTGTGCTCATGTAAGTAATCTATTTTCAAGAAATGAGAAATCACCAGTGTCACAGTCATCTAGGTAAAATCACTAGTTATCTTGCATTTATTATTTGACCCTATGTGATATATTTATGAGTGTTATGAAGGTAACATGCAATATAAAAATAGAATTTTTAACAGAACATTTCTTGTTTTGCAATTACAACTTTCATTTTATATACAAAGAGTACATATGCAATTTTATTTCATGGGTATGTTGCTTGATGCTGAGGTTTGAGGTACAGGTCCCATCACCCAGGTAGTGAGCATAGTACCCAATAGGTAGTTTTTCTTTTCTTTTTTTTCT
>NW_012104521.1:1685295-1710578 GCF_000951045.1 Mandrillus leucophaeus
CCCCTTGCGCTTCCCAGGTGAGGCGATGCCTCGCCCTGCTTCAGCTCTCGCTGGTCGGGCTGCAGCAGCCGACCAGCACCGATTGTCTGGCACTCCCTAGTGAGATGAACCCAGTACCTCAGTTGAAAATGCAGAAATCACCGGTCTTCTGTGTCCCTTGCGCTGGGAGTTGGAGACTGGAGCTGTTCCTATTCGGCCATCTTGCTCCATCCCCCCGTGAGTAGTCAATAGGTAGTTTTTCAACCCATCCTGCCTCGGCTTCTGACTCCTCTAACAGTCTACAGTGAGTGTTGTTCCCATCTTTATGTCTATATGTACTCAATGTTTTCTCCCACATATACGTGAGAACATGTAGTATTTGCTTCTATGTTCCTGCATTAATTCACCTAGAATTATAACCTCCAGCTGCATTCATGTTGCTGCAAAGAACATGATTTTTTTTTTTTATGGCTGCATAGTGTTCCACGGTGTATAGGTATCAAATTTTCATTATTCAGTCATCCGCTAATGGATACCTGGGTTGATTTCCTATCTTCACTATTGTGAATACCACTGTGATGAACATACAAGTGTCTTTTTGGTAAAATGATTTCTTTTGAGTATATGCTCAGTAATAGGAGTGTGGGATCAAATGTCAGTTCTGTTTTCAGTTCTTTGAGAAATCTCCATAATATATTTCATAGTGGCTGAACTTATTTACATTTCCACCAACAGGGCATAAGTATTCCCTTTTCTCCACAGCCTTGCCAACATGTTTTTTTTGACTTTTTAATTACAATAATTCTGACTGGTGTGACATTGTATCTCATTGTGATTTGATTTGCATTTCTATATATATACTTTAATCCTGGGATACATGTGTAGAATGTGCATTTTTGTAACATAGGTATACAGGTGCCGTGGTGTTTTGCTGCACCCATCAACCCGTCATCTACATTAGGTATTTCTCCTAATGTAGCAGCACCCCTAGCACCCTCCCCTAGCACCCCACCCACCAACAGGCCCCATTGTGTGATGTTTCCCTCCCTATGTCCATGTGTTCTCATTGCTCAACTCCCACTTATGAGTGAGAACATAGGTGTCCGGTTTTCTGTCCCTGTGTTACTTTGCTGAGAATGATGGTATCTAGCTTTATCCATGTCCCTGCAAAAGGCATGAACTCATCTTTTTTTATGGCTGTATAGTATTCCATGGTGTATATGTGCCACATTTTCTTTATCCAGTCTATCATTGATGGGCATTTCAGTTGATTCCAAGTCTTTGCTATTGTGAACAGTGCTGCAATAAACATACGTGTGCATGTGTCTTTATAGTAGAAAGATTTATAATCCTTTGGGTATATACCCAATTATGGGATTGCTGGGTCAAATTGTATTTCTGGTTCTAGATCCTTGAGGAATTACCACACTGTCTTCCACAGTGGTTGAACTAATTTACACTACCACCAACAGTGTAAAAGTGTTCCCATTTCTCCACATCCTCTCCAGCATCTGTTGTTTCCTTTTAATGATTGCCATTCTAACTGGCGTGAGATGGTATCTCATTGTAGTTTTGATTTGCATTTCTTTAATGATCAGTGATGATGAGCTTTTTTTATATATTTGTTGGCCACATAGATGTCTTCTTTTGAGAGGTGTCTGTTCATATCCTTCGCCCATTTTTTGATGGAGTTGTTTGGTTTTTTCTTGAAAATTTGTTTAAGTTCCTTGCAGATTATGGATATTAGCCCTTTGTCAGATGGGTAGATTGCAACAATTTTCTCCCATTCTGTAGGTTGCCAGTTCACTCTGATGAGAGTTTCTTTTGCTGTGCAGAAGCTCTTTAGTTTAATTAGATCCCATTTGTCAGTTTTGGCTTTTGTTGCCATTGCTTTTGGTGTTTTAATCATGAAGTTTTTGATCATGCCTTTGTCCTGAATGGTATTGCCTAGGTTATCTTCTAGGATTTTTATGGTGTTAGGTCTTATGTTTAAGTCTTTAATCCATCTTTAGTTAATTTTATATAAGGTGTAAGGAAGGGATCCAGTTTCAGTTTTCTGCATATGGTTAGCCAGTTTTCCCAACTCCATTTATTAAATGGGGAATCCTTTCCCCAATTGCTTGTTTTTGTAGGTTTGTCAAGTATCAGATGGCTCTAGATGTGCAGTGTTATTTCTGAGGCCTCTATTCTGCTTCACTGGTCTATATATCTGTTTTGGTAGTAGTATCATACTGTTTTGGTTACTGGAGCCTTATAGCATAGTTTGAAGTCAGGTAGCTTGATGCCTCTAGCTTTGTTCTTTTTGCTTAGGATTGGCTTGGCTATACGGGCTCTTTTTTGGTTCCATATGAGATTTAAAGTAGTTTTTTCTAATTCTGTGAGAAAGTCAGTGGTAGCTTGATGGGGATAGCACTGAATCTATAAATTACTTTGGGCAGTATGGCCATTTTCATGATATTGATTCCTCCCATCCATGGGCATGGAATATTTTTCCATTTGTTTGTGTCCTCTCTTATTTCCTTGAGGAATGGTTTGTAGTTCTCCTTGAAGATGTCCTTCACATTTCTTGTAAGTTGTACTCCTAGGTATTTTGTTCTCTCTGTAGCAATTGTGAAAGGGAGTTCAATCATGATTTGGTTCTCTGTTTGTCTGTTATTGGTGTATAGGGATGTTTGTGATTTTTTGCACATTGATTTTGTATCCTGTGACTTTGCCAAAGCTGCTTATCAGTGTAATGGGATTTTGGGCTGAAACGATGGGGTTTTCTAAATATACAATATGTCATCTGCAAACAGAGACAATTTGACTTCCTCTCTTCCTATCTGAATAACTTTTATTTCTTTCTCTTGCCTGTTTGCCCTGGCCAGAACTTCCAATACTATGTTGAATAGGAGTGGTGAGACAGGGCATCCATGTCTTGTCCTGGTTTTCAAAGGGAATGTTTCCAGCTTTTGCCCATTCAGTATGACATTGGCTGTGGGTTTATCATAAATAGCTTGTATTATTTTGAGACACATTTCATCAATACTTATTTATTGAGAGTTTTTAACAAGGGGTGTTGAATTTTATCGAAGGCCTTTCCTGCATCTATTGAGATAATCGTGTGGTTTTTCTCATTGGTTCTCTTTATGTGATGGATTACTTTTATTGATTTGCATATGTTGAGCCAGCCTTTCAGCCCAGGAATGAAGCCAACTTGATCGTGGTGGATAAGCTTTTTGATGTGCTAGTAGATTCGGTTTGCCAGTATTTTATTGAAGACTTTTACATCGATGTTCATCAAGGATATCAGCTCAAATTTTCTTTTTTTTATTGTGTCTCTGCCAGGTTTTTGTATCAGGATGATGCTGGCCTCATAAAATGAGTTAGCGAAGAGTCCCTCTTTTTCTATTATTTGGAATAGTTTCAGAAGGAATGGTACCAGCTCCTGTTTGTACCCTTGTAGAATTTGGCTGTGAATCCATCTGGGTCCTGGGCTTTTTGGGTTTGTAGGCTATTAATTACTGCCTCAATTTCAGAACTTGTTATAGGTCTATTCAGGGATTTGACTTCTTCCTGGTTTAGTCTTGAGAGGGTTTATGTGTCCAGGAATTTATCCATTTCTTCTAGATTTTCTAGTTTATTTGCTTAGAGGTGTTTATAGTATTTTCTGATGGTAGTTCGTATTTCTGTGTAATCAGTTGAGATATCATCTTTAGCATTTTTTGTTGTGTCTATTTGATTCTTCTCTCCTCTCTTCTTTTTTAGTGTGGCTAGTGACCTATCTACTTTGTTAATCTTTAAAAAAAAAAAGAAAAAGAAAAACCCAGCTCCTGGATTCATTGATTTTTTGAAGGGTTTTTTTTGTGTCTGTGTCTCTTTCAGTGTTGCTCTGATCTTAGTTATTTCTTGTCTTCTGTTAACTTTTGAATTTGTTTGCTCTTGCTTATCTAGTTCTTTTAATTGTGATGTTAGGGTGTCGATTTAGATCATTCCTGCTTTCTCCTCTGGGTATCTGGTGCTATAAATTTCCCTCTAAACACTGCTTTAGCTGCATCCCAGAGATTCTGGTACATTGTGTCTTTGTTCTCATTAGTTTCAGATAACTTATTTATTTCTTCCTTAATTGTATTATTTACCCAGTAGTCAATCAGGAGCAGGTTGTTCAGTTTCCATATAGCTGTGCAGTTTTGAGTGAGTTTCTTAATCCTGAGTCAAATTTGATTGCGTTGTAGTCTGGGAAACTGTTTGTTATGATTTCCATTCTTTTGCATTTGCTGAGGAGTAATATACTTCCAATTATGTGGTCAATTTTAGAATAAGTGTGATGTGGTGCTGAGAAGAATGTGTATTCTGTTGATTTGGCATTGAGAGTTCTATAGATGTCTGTTAGGTCAGCTTGGTCCAAAGCTGAATTAACTCCTGAACATCCTTGTTAATTATCTGTCTCCTTGGTGTGTCTAACATTGACAGTGCAGTGTTAAAGTCTCCCACTATTATTATGTGGGAATCTAAGTCTCTTTGTAGGTCTCTAAGAGCTTGCTTTATGAATCTGGGTGCTCCTGAATTGGGTGCATACATATTTAGGATAGTTAGCTCTTCTTGTTGCATTGATCCCCTTACCATTATGTAATGCCCAATACCCTTCTTTGTCTTTTTTGATCTTTATTGTTTTAAAGTCTCTTTTATCAGAGACTAGGATTGCAACCCCTGCTTTTTTTTTCTTTCCATTTGCTTGGTAAATGTTCCTTCATCCTTTTATTTTGAGCCTATGTGTGTCTTTGCACATGAGATGGGTCTCCTGAATACAACACACCAATGGGTCTTGTCTCTTTATCCAAGTTGGCATGCCTTGTCTTTTAATTGGGGCACTTAGTTCATTTACATTTAAGGTTAATATTGTTATGTATGAATTCCATCCTGTCATTATGATGCTAGCTGGTTATTTTGCCCATTAGTTGATGCAGTTCCTTCATGATGTCGACGGTCTTTACAATTTGGTATGTTTTTACAGTGGCTGGTACTGGTTTTTCCTTTCCGTATTTAGTGCTTCCTTCAGGAGCTCTTACAAGGGAGGTCTGGTGGTGACAAAATCTCTCAGTATTTGCTTGTCTGTAAAGGATTTTATTTCTCCTTCACTCATGAAGCTTACTTTGGCTGAATATAAAATTCTGGGTTGAAAATTGTTTAAGAATGTTGAATAGTGGCCCCCATTCCCTTCTGGCTTGTAGGGTTTCTGCAGAGAGATCCACTATAGTCTGATGGGCTTTTTTTTTTTTTCTTCTGTATGTAACCTGACCTTTCTCTCCAGCTGCCCTTAACATTTTTTCCTTCATTTCAACCTCGGTGCATTTGATTATTACGTGCCTTGGGATTGCTCTTCTTGAGGAGTATCTTTGTGGTGTTCTCTGTATTTCCTGAATTTGAATGTTGGCCTGTCTTGCTAGGCTGGGGAAGTTCTCCTGGATAATATCCTGAAAAGTGTTTTCCAACTTGGTTCCATTCTCCCTGTCACTTTCAAGTATACCAATCAAATGTAGATTTGATCTTTTCACATAGTCCCATATTTCTTGGAGACTTTGTTCATTCCTTTTCATTCTTTTTTTCTCTAATCTTGTCTTCAGGCTTTATTTCATTAAGTTGATCTTGAATCTCTGATATCCTTTATTCTTCTTGATCAATTTGGCTATGATATTTGTGTATGCTTCACACAGTTCTTGTTGTGTATTTTTCAGCTCTGTCAGGTTATTTATGTTCTCTAAACTGGTTATCTAGTTAGGAATTCCTCTAACCTTTTGTCACAGTTCTTAATTTCCTTGCATTGGGTTAGAACATGCTCCTTTAGATCAAAGGAGTTTATTATTACCCACTGTCCGAAGTCTATTTCTGTCCATTCGTCAAACTCATTTTCTATCTAGTTTTGTTCCCTTGTTGGTGAGGACTTGTGATCCTTTGGAGAAGCAGCGGCATTCTGGTTTTTGGAATTTTTCAGCCTTTTTGTGCTGGTTTTTCCTCATCTTGTGGATTTATCTACCTTTGGTCTGTGATGTTGGTGACCTTTGGATGGGGTTTTTGCATGGGATTTTTTTTATTGATGTTGATGCTATTCCTTTTGTTTGTTAGTTTTCCTTCTAACAGTCTGGCCCCTCTGCTGCAGGTCTGCTGGAGTTTGCTGGAGGTCTACTCCAGACCCTGTTTCTCTGGGTATCACCAGTGGAGGCTGCAGAATAGCAAAGATTGGTACCTGTTCTTTCCTCTGGAAGCTTCATCCCAGAGGGGCACCCACCAGATGCCACCTTTATGAGGTGTCTGTTGACCCCTGCTGGGGGGTGTCTGCCTGTCAGGAGGCACAGGGGTCAGGGACCCACCTGTGGAGGCAGTCTGTCCCTTGGCAGGGCTTCAGCACTGCTCTTGGAAATCTGCTGCTCTCTTCAGAGCCAGCAAGCAGGACCATTTAAGTCTGCTGAAGCTGTGCCCACAACTGCCCCTTCCCCCAGGTGCTCTGTCCCAGAAAGATGAGAGTTTTATCTATAAGCCCCTGACTGTGGCCACTGCCTTTCTTTCAGAGATGTGCTGCCCAGAGAAGAGGAATCTAGAGAGGTAGTCTGGTTACAGCAGCTTTGTGGAGCTGAGGTTAGCTCTGCCCAGGTCGAACTTCCTAGAGGCTTTGTTTACACTGTGAGGTGAAAACCACCTACTCAAGGTTCAGTAATGGTGTACGCCCCTCATCCCACCAAGCTGTCGCATCCCAGGTCGACTTCATCCTGCTGTGCTGGGATCGAGAATTCCAAGCCAGTGGATCTCAGCTTGCTGGGCTCCATGGAGTTGGAATTCACTGAGCTAGACCACTTGTCTCCCTGGCTTCAGCCCACTTACCAGGGGAGTGTACGGTTCTGTCTCACTTGCATTCGAGGCACCACTGTGGTATGGAAAAAAAAAAAAAAACTTCAGCTAGCTCGGTATCTGATCTGCACAGACAAACCCCTGGTTTTGTGCTTGTAACCCAGGGCCCTGGTCATGTAGGCATCCAAAGGAATCTCTGGGTCTGCAGGTTACAAAGGTCATGGGAAAAGCATAGTATCTGAGCCAGAATGCACTGTTCCTCATGGCACAGTTCCTTACAGCACAGTACCTCATGGCTTCCCTTGTCTACAGGAGCGAGTTCCCTGACCTTTTGCACTTTCTTGGTGAGGCAAGGCCCCATCCTGCTTTAGCGTGCCCTCCGTGGTCTGCACCCACTGTCTAACCAGTCCCAGTGAGATGAGCCAGGTACCTCAGTTTGAAATGCAGAAATCACCCACCTGCCACCTTGATCTCTTTGGGAGTTGCAGACCGGAGTTGTTCCTATTTGGCCATCTTGCCAGCCACCCTGATTTGCAATTCTCCGATGACTAATAATCATGAGCATTTTTTCATGATTTTTTTTTTTTTTTTTTGCTGTTGTATGTCTGGATGTCTTCTTTCGAGAGGTGCGTGTTCATGTTTTTTGCCCATTTCTTAAGATGCATAACCAATGGAACAGAATAGGAAACCCATAAATAAAGCTGCACACCTACAACCATCTAATGTTCAACAAAGCTGACAAAAATAAGCAATGGGGAAACTGCTTCCTGTTCAATAAATAGTGCTAGGTCAACTGGCTAGTCATATGCAGAAGATTGAAACTAGACCCCTACCTTTCATCATATACTAAAATTAAAATGGATTAAATATTTAAATATATGAGTTCAAACTATAAAAATCTCACAAGAAAACCTTGTCAAAATCAGCATAAAATTCATCAGCAAAAATTTTTGGTTAAGTCCTCAAAAGCAATTGCAACAAAAACAAAAATTGACAAGTGGATTCTAATTAAATTAGTGTTTCTAATTAAATTAGTGTTTCTGTGTAACAAAAGCAACTATCAGCGGAGTAAACAGACAACCTACAGAATGGGAGAAGATGTTCACAAACTATATACTCAGCAAAAGTCTAATATCTAGAGGCTATAAGGAACTTAAATCAAAGAGCAAAAAATGAATTTTCATTTCCATATCCTGGCAGGGAATAGAGAAGCAGGGATGATATCTCTGGCCATAGTGAGCAGCACTGATATTTTTTAGCATCTAAAGGAGGATGTTAGACTGCATGTAAATCAAGTGATAAAGCTGCACTAAAGATGAACTTTGAACAGGTTCACAAACAGGAATCAATATTGAAGTCTCACTATAAAAAAGTGACTGTACTGCTGCAACCTCATGTGGTACATAGAAGAACTTTAGCCAAGGCTTGGAAAAGAGAAATCCAGCTGGAACCAGAAGAAAGATTATTCTCTTAGCATGTGTGTAAAATTTTTTCACAAGGTTTGTGTTGAAAAGAAACTGTAAACTTATGTTAGAACACTACTGTATTGTTTTTAGGGATTGTTTATTTGTTGTTTATTTGTATTTTTCTTAAGTAAATAACAGGAAAAAATATATATATTCCTGATTTTGGAATTTGGATTTGATCATTTTCAATGATTCATGAGGTTCCAAGTTCAGTTGCCATTATTTCTAGAATTCGAACAACAAAGTGTGTTCTACCTGACCATTTCAGTCAAGTGTTTGGTATATAAAGTGAACAGACCCACATGAAAATTGGTCTATGAGCAATATTTATTTCTGATCTCATGTGTTTTTAAAACACATGTAAACGTGCACGCGCAGACACACACACACACATCCTACTTAGAGTAGGCTGCTATTAAATTTAGTCTGGGAAACTAATATAATCACTTTTACCATAGTTTTAGATCTTGGAAATGTATCTAATACTAAGCATTTAAACCTTGAGCAGAAGACAGAAAGAAAGAAATCATATTCTGAATTTATTTGCATCTTCTTGGCTAGACTAAGACACTGTACTTTTCTGCCAAACAGAGTGATAGTAAGTGGATGCATTTCTAGGGTTCTCCACACTTTCTTATTTTCTAATGTACCAACTATTAATCATATGAAATTTCAGCTTAGATTATCCAAAATCCCTAGTGTACTGAAAATCTTTAATATGGTCTTTCAATAATATAGATACTAAGTGAAGTAAGGCTGCCTCTGAGATGAAAGTGGTGCATGCACATTGACTTCTGGAAAGTGCCTTCAAAGCAGCACTACTTTGTACATTGTATCCTTCCAAACTGTCTCAAGTTAGCAGCTGCCTCATTGAAAGTGGTGTATCTGTGACAGAATTCTTTCTAATGGAGGAAAGGTCAGATACAGTGCAGTACACACCATTAACAATAAATAATCACGATTCCACTTTGGGATAAATTCTGCTACCATGTATTAAATATTATGAATATATCTTTATCATAAACTTTGTGTCATGGTTGTTTTAAAGACACCAGCTTTTCTGCTCTATACTGTTCAGCTTTCAAGAAGGTGAAACCTTTACTTCCCCTCTCAGACAAATAAACGATGGAGTGTTATGTGAGAGTTTGTGCCTAACGATTTCCGTTTATGGTAAAATTTGCTTTAATAAAATGTGTCCTTCAATTTTAAAATGTTCTTACATGTTGCTTGATGAGAATCCTTGTGATCCACATCTGAGAAATGAGGGACTAAATAATTTCAGATTCCATCTTGCCCTCCGTGGCAGCTTTGCAGGAGGGGAAATGTAACCTCCGGGGTGTATGGTAATGAGATTTTCATTTTGTACTATCAATCTCCCTAAAAGAAAGGGATCAAAGATTGTTTAAGCAAAAGATTGTCCTAATTTTCGTCTTAAATATGAAATTTCTAAATGTAGAATATTTGTCATTTAATTTGCAAAAGTATATGATAAGAAACATCAAAATGGCTGCTAACTAAAAAGATTTGAAGAGCAGGGAAACCAAAACATTTTCAGTTTTACTCAATGTAACTGTAATGCAGTTTCAGATTTTGAAATATCAATGTATCTATACATGAATTCGACCCACATACTATTATAAAAATATGTTGAGATTATTCTAATATTTAATTAAATCTTGTTTCGGTTGGTAAATTAAAAAGTCAATGAGGGATACTTCAAGTTCTAAGTTAGACTTACCAATGGTTATAGTTTTGGAACTAGCTGAAATTAATGACGAGTTGGAAACAAGGAATATTGGTATTGATTTTACTGTCTTATCTTGGAGAAGTTTAGGCTAGTAAAGCCGTTGTAATTCTAAATGTCTAAATTCTAAAATGTCCTAGAGTATAACTGAATCAAATTTATCTACCACATTTGACAGTCATAATCTTCCCTTGAAGTTCCACAGGTTGCTTGTTTAGCAATACCCCTTTTAGCCTAATCCACTCCTCATTCACCACTTCTTCTATCCCCACTCTTGCCCACTTTCCACAACCATCACCTAAACCAAAGGTCTCCTGGAAATAACTGCTACAAAATATAACTTGTTAACATTGTAGCTAGCATTGCTATAAGTCTTGATAATCAGGTTTAATTTTTAGAGAAATTATATGATGTAATAAGTGTAATGAACATTATATATAAGAATGATACAATTTATTCCAAAATATCAATTTCTTACTGATTGCACACTAGGCATGTACATAAAATTTATTGCATTAGCCAGAAAACCAAAACCAGTGGGAATGTGAAAGGAGAGGAGGATGGTATTTACTGTTTTACAAGGTAGAGACTTAGTATTCTTGATTACAAGACTATTCTCTGCTTCAGGATCAATGTCCATTCCTAGGGCATAATACACTAAAACCCTGTTTTAAACTTCTGACAATTATTGACATACTTTCTGATTACAGTGGTTCTTCTGCTAAAAACATGACTATCATTCCCAGAGTCTGCTATTTTTTCCTTCCTCCTTTGGGAGAGTTTCCCAGTGTGCCTTCATTTTTGGAAAGAGGATGGTGACTGGTCAGGAAAAATGTTTCTTGGGCTCTTTGAGGACTTTCAGCACAAATCTGTACTCCTCCCTATGTCAGTTTTCTCCTACTGCCCCACCCTCATTCTCTACTTGGTTCCATTCCCAGTCCTACCCCATTCCCACTTCATTTGAGTTTGTAAGTTGTACATAAAATTTCATATGACTTTAATTTTCTTACTTGATACTTTTACAGGTATGGCAGTATGCAAATTTAGTTAGTTTTTTAAAATGTTTGCCATAATTCATGTATTTCGCAGCAGTGAACATGAGTTGACACTGGATATTCCAAATGGGGCATTCAATTAACCATTATTTTTTTAGCTCTTCCTATCCTAATGCAAGTAACATAAGAAAAAAATATCATGGTATAATCTGGGGCATATGTAAACAAATATTAAGGAAAATATTTTTGTAATGGATCAAAAATTACATATCACATAATATAACAACACTGCTATAATACAGTTACTTGAATTAGTCTGTTTTGTTTTAATGTCATATTTAAAAACTCCTTTGTTGAGTAATTACTGTATGATCCCATTTATATGAGATGCAAGAATCAGCATACTTAATCTATAGTAATGGAAATCAGAAGAGTTGTTTATGTGGATTGGAGATTAAATGCAAGAATTCAGCAGGGAACTTTCTGCGGTGATGGAAATGTTCATTATCTTTATTGGTTACACAGATAAACATGTATGTTAAAACTTATTGAATCATACACATAAAATCAGTATATTTCACTCTGTAAATTGTACTCTATTAAAATATAAAAAATTCATTGGTTAACTGTAATATTAATTTGTAAAAGTATCAGTTGAGTATCTTCTTCCACCATGTTATGTGTCTTTAATTGTTTTAGCCATTTTCAAACAGTAGAAAATGTTCTTCTCTTTATTTAGATTTGAAACAATAATTTTATTGTATGTAGTATTTCTATTTATCTTATTTAAAATAACCAATTAATATAATTTTATATAATTAATATATTTTATGTAATTAATATAATTTCTTAAGAGATATTCCAGGTAGAACATTTTGCTTTTTCAATAGTACTTTTTTCCACCTCTCACTATTTTGCTATCTTGGCAGTGCCCGATAGCAGTCCTTTGATTTCCTCTTATGCACAGAAAATGTTCCCAGCACATTAGATAATGAAATATTCCATACTGAATAGTCACATTTCAGTCTCAAGCACATAGTAGGCATTCTGGGTAGCTTGCTATTATACATTTAATCAAGAAATTTCTGGAATCCTTTTGTAATATATATCTGGGAAAGATGCAAAAGATTGCAGAAAAATTTCCCAGAGCAGCATCTTGGAAAATTATATTCTGAATAAGTATTAGTAAACAAATATGACTATATTTGAGACACATATGAGATGCTAGGTATAGAGAACATTGTTTTTAAAGCCATTTCATGGTAAAGACAAAGACATAGTTACCTTAAACTTCTGTGATGATCACAAAATGGTGGCGGTTATAGTGCTAACCCTAGGCCATTCACTTACTGAGCTCTTTTAAACATGTTATTGCATTAATCTTCTGGATGGCTAAGGGAGATATATATTGTTGTATTTATTATAAAAAATCGGAAACTGAATCATAGAGAAGCTAATCAATGTGGCTTGGTTTTTTATAGTCCTTTTAGTAGAGCTGCAATTAGAATACAAGTCCTCTAAAGAATCCTCATGAAAAATGGATCCATGTTTGTAGAAAGTAAAGTGCAGACATCTGAAAAGTCCTGCTCACCTCATCCTGCTAACTGCCTCTTGAAGTCTTTCTATCTGGTCACATAAAAGCAAACAGCAAAGCATCTGCAAAGAGATAGCTTAAGGTCACTTATTGCAGAGAAAGGAGAAGCATAAGGACCCTAGAAAGAGATAAGAAAAAGTTTATTTGAAAAAGCAGAAGTGGTTTTGGGAGGCTGTGTACCATTTATCCTAATTATTAATGTAGAATTTTCTTAGTGGAACCTGGGTGTTTAGCAAGGTGTTTATATACAGTGAGAGAAACAATGAAGTACTTAATGACAGTCTTATTTATGGGACCTTATAATAAGTTGAAGAGAGATATCTGGATAATATTAAAAAGTAACATACTCATAGTAAAAAGCAACTATGGATTAGTATCACATAGATCATAGTTTTCCAGGAATTCTGAGGAGGGAAATATTTTTGGGGATCCAAGTCCACAGAAGGCTGAACTTCGAGGAAGGAGGTAGGCTACATGTATAGGGACAAGATTAGGATTATAAAGTAGGTTGGGAATGAAAATAGAGAACATATAGGGGACTGGAAAGGAGGATTTGAAATTACAGTACCTGTTTTTTCTTGAAAACTTTGAGTCACCACTGGGTAGCAATAACAGAAAACTTTCCTTTCTGTAAGACCTGGGAATGTGATTGTTGCTTTAATTCTGCTCAGGGGAATTAGCATGTGTTTGTAAAGCTTATTAGAGGTGCACGTGTGTGCGGAAAACAAAATGAAACACTGTGTCTGTGTTGACAAGAACTGTCTGTAAATGTCTAGTTTTGGGCTGCATCCATTCCTCTTGACTTCATAATTCTGGCATATGCACCACAGGTTAGAAAACATTACTAAAAGTTGCAAAGCAATAGTTTTTAATAGAAAAGGTACAAATATATTTTATTAAGTAAAATGGTAAAAATTCTACATGGAAAAATGTGGGATAGCCTCCTTTTAAATTATTTGCATAAGATATTTAGAAGACTATTAATATTTTTATACGAAAAAATATTTAGGTTCTTATTTAAAAGGTAGTGTGGAAAAGTAGGTAAAAAAGAAAAATAATAATTACCCACAACATTTCTCTTCAAACACAACCTCTGTTAAAATTGTTTTGAATGTCTCTCCAGTCTGCTTTTCCTGTAAAGAAAAATTTAGAGTACTAAGATAGGAATGGATTTATTTTTGGAAACTATATATTTGTCTGACTAAAGTAATCCATGTACAAGGAAAGAACAAAAACAATTTCAACTTTTTAATAATTCTCCTATATGGAGCTCTGAAGATATCTGTGACTTTGTACATAGAAAAATCTTTGGAAAAGTTTATACCAAACTATTAACAGTGATTCTCTACCGAGAGAAGGAGTTTGGTATAGGGAGATAGGAAGTATGTGTGTACACACACACACACATACACACACAGGCACACACAGACCCCTTTCTTATTGGAAGCATCACATACTACTTGTGAAGTTAAAAAAAAAAAAAAGAAAAAGAAAAAGATCAAAAGCTAGCACCTGAGCCCTTGATTGTGAATTATTTTTCTGACTTAACAGTTTTATATGAAATAAAATTAATAGCTAAATATTTTATAGTATATAAATATATAAAAATCATTTTATCCAAGTGACTTAACTAAGAGCTAGTAAGGGTAAATGGAAAATATCCTTTAGTAGAGTAATACTCATCTCCGCATCATTGCCTGTCTGCACTGAATGTTAGCTTCTACTAACATAGCAAGGTCACTAATTTGAAAACATTGAGTGTAAAGTGAGTTTGGATTCATAGGAGTTTACATTTTGGCTAAATATATTAAAGCTTTTTCAAATGGTCAAATACATGTATAACCTTACTAAATTCTTTAAACGAATATGAAATAGATTGTAACATTTTTACTAGGTAGAGAAATGATGAGGAAGATGGTTGTTAGCCATAGATGATTTTGCCCGCCAGAGTACATTGGCGATGTCTGGTAATATTTTTGGTTGCCACAACTATGGGAGGGTGCTACTGGCATCTAGTGTGCAGATGTCAGGGCAACTGCTAATCATCTTATAATGCACAAGACAGTCCCCACAGCAAAGAATTATCTGTTCATAAGGAATTATCTCCTCATAACCAATTTAACTATACTTTATTATCTTGATTTTTAAATGTTTTCTTGTACTTTCTTTTTTGTTTTAATATAGTTTTAGTTAGAGTTATTCTTAAAATTTCAGGCTTTTAAATGCATATATACAAATAAAAATATGTGTAATATAGACATGAGAGTGACAAGTTAGAACTCACCAACACCATAATTCCAACTGTAAATTAACACAACTATGGGAATATATAACTTTAAAATATACATGCCTTTTATGTATATTAAATATATATATATAGCTTTAAAATATACATGTCTATGCCTCTGACTTAGATTCATCAATATTTTAATTTTAAACTTTTATTATGCAATCTGTTGAGTATCCTGCTTCAATCTAGGTTGGTTACTGCCAAGAACTGATGCACAGTTGTCTTCCTGAGACATCTTTCAGTGGCTTTTCTAGGTGGAATCCAATGTTCCCTAAATCTTGTATCTTTCTCTTTTAGGTTAACCCTCTTGTTTTGGTGATATGAGGATTCTAGCATCTTCTTAATACATTTTGTTAAATTTTCTGATTTCTTTTTTATCCCCAAATGTCTTTACAATAACGTAATAATTGATTGATTTTTTTTTTTTGGTCCTTCATAACCATTCCTGCAAACTTTTAGAATCTTTTCATTTGATAGACTTTCTATTCTGTAGTTTGTGTCCTTTGGGCCTTGGAAAGTTTCCCATGACTTTTTTGAAATAATGCAACCTCTATTTTCTCTTGTATCTCTTTTTGAAACTGTATTGTTTGGATATAGGATTTCCTATGTTAGGTCTCTTATATTAATCTTTTATGGCCCTAAGTTTGACCTCTTTGCATTTTTTATTCTATCTTCTGAAAAATTTCCTTAATGTTATTTTGCAACACATCTATGGAAATTTTTATTTTTGTAAATGCTCTGAATTTTTAAAAGTTCATTCTTAATATCTTTTTAATATCCTATCCTTTTCTACATCTTTCCTTTCTGTGGATGCAATATTAGCCTAATTAGAAAATTTTTATCTTCCCAGGTTATCTGTTACTCTTGTTTAGTACAAATTTTCCTATAAGTTGGTGGTTTTTCTAAACGTATGATCATATATTTGTTTCTTCATTTATCAAGAATGATGTTTAAGAAGGTTATTGTGGGCTTCATATGTGTTAATGAGGCATTTGAGTTGATGGGCTTTGCCTTCACATGGGTTGCTGACTATGCATGTAGGGGGATCTCTAAGTGACAGAATAGTGAATTCTGTCCTCTCAGCCATTTACGAGAAGTAAAACTGTAGCTGCTGTGGTCTTCGTGTAAAAGAGTGGAGAAGGAATGTCATCCTTATTTTTCTCTCCTCTTAGGGAGTGCCTGGCCTAGAAAGTCATGCTACAATTAGTTCAAAGAAACTTCTGTTACAGAAAGCAGTGGCTTCAGCTGTCTTTTGGGACCAATTAACTGGCATAATTAAGTGAAAGGCCTAGGTTTCTACAGGTCCATAAGTCTCCTGAGCCACTTAATATTGGCAACACTCACATACATGCTCTAACCTGTGGATTTACTGCAATTGGTACTTTCCTTCCTCCATCCAGCTTTCAGAAGAAGGCTAATGTTTGAGAAGGAGAATTTGAGGATGTTAATATAATGCAATAAATATCATCTAAAAGTTCCAGAGAAGGCAAATTGAAGGTAATATGAAAATAAGTTGAAGCCAACTTGCATGGACATGAAAATTTTCATGATAAGTAGATATAAACAATGCATAGGTGTTGGTTTTCATTGAAAATGATAGCTGCTACTAAAGCATTTGTTTTAGGTACTCAACTAGGGAATCAGGCTGCTTATCTGTGGCCTAAATGATAGATTATAGAGATGAGTGGTAGGCAAGTAAACAAAAAGGCTAGGCAAAAACTCCTCAAACATTGAGAAAATCAGTTGATTGGTTTTATAACTTAGTTGTGTACAAAATAGTTATAGTTTTGGAGTGGTCTTTGGAATTTGGGAAGATAGGGCGGAATTATAACAGAGGTTACATTCATAGAGATTCAGGGCTCTGGTTCCTTGGGTCAGACAAACCTTCGATCCAGTACCCTGGATAGCTCCCAGGGATGGCAGTTGTAAAATCTTCAGGTTTCCATTGGATCCTCTCAGATAATGGAATTCTCTCCACATGCTCTACTTAGTCACCAGGAATCAGGTTATCACCCTCATTTCACTTATGAGGTTTTGCTTTTCTCATCAAAGTTGAAAGACTATCTTTAGGACGGACCTTAAACTCTACAGAGTATCCAAAAACTTTAGCAAGCTTGCTGGGGAAGAGGAAGTGTATATTCTTCAAATCATGTAATTATTTATCTTCTAAAGTTTCTATTATTTGGGGGTTAGGGACTTAAATAATCAGCTCATGGAAAATGTACTGAATCCTACTTCAAATTAAACAAATGTGAACTAAAGCTACATTCATTTTTTGTTCATCTCTTCGGGAGACATGCAGATAATACTATCTGCTAACTGGGAAGGTTTGGGGAAACAAGTCCTTATATGCAGTCAAGGTTGTGAATTTCAATTGCTAAAAGATAATTTGGATATTCATATGTATAAATATAGATTGAATCAGTAATTATAGTATTCTAAATTATGGAAATGATTAGAAAATATATAAAAGGAAATATAAACAGTAATTACAGGTTTTTAAATTATCTTCAAAAGCTTAAATTATCCCTAAGCAGATTATTGCTTTAAAAAATTATGGCATATTCAAAAAATATTAAATATCTAAGCATTTAGATATATAACTATAAAAATAGACATACAAAGATACTAATGTAAAATCATTCATAATTTGTTTGAAAACATAATATTTTGTGTGAAAATTACAAAACACACACATACACCTAGTGCATATATTTGTAACTAGGAAGAAGACTTAAATGATGTGCAACAAAATTGAAACAGTGCATTTGTATGGTAAGCTCTGTATGATATTTACTTTATTGAGTATATGTGCAATTTTCAAATTTCCTGCAATAATCACGTATTAATTTTGAAGTAAATACATTATAAATGAGTATTTTATTTATATCAGTAAGTTCTTGTCTTCTTTAAAACATGCTGATTATCTACTGTGTTCTAGACACTGGATTGGGAATCAGCAGCAGTGATATGGTTCCTGAAGTTATAGAACTCACCATCTAAGAGAAGGCAGCAAAGAAGAGAAAACAAAAATAGCACAATAAAATATATAACAAAAAATTATAAGCTGTATTATGGACATGTAATAAGAGCAATGACCAGTGATGTGCTGCTAGAAGTTTAATTGGCTTTCCAAAATGGATGAATGAATGAATAATAAGAGCCCAGATTTGTAACATTTTCTAACTTATGTGATTTAAATACTTTCACATTGGTCAATTTTGAGCTACCAATGTGTGACTACGAGATATGGCATTGAAAAGAAATGCCCACAGTTGGCTTTGGTAAGCCAGCATCAGCTGTTCCAGCACACTACTAAAAGTAGGGGAAAAGTGCTAGAGAGTCAAACGGTGGGAGGAGAGGTCAGAAAACTTTGAAAGGAAGTGACATTTTAGTCAAACCATGAAGGACGAGCAGTAGATACAGGCAAGGGAATGACAGTCAAAGCATCTGAGAGGAGAGAGAAACTCAGTTGAAGGGTGGCAAGAGAGAACAGTCTATGTGAGCATTAATGATGACTGTACTGGAATGGTGACGATAGGTTTTGAGAGCATTTAGAGCATTATTGCAGTTAAATTATAAGAACAAATATGTTTCAATATATATGTGACTTCTAAGTTTCCTTCCAAATTCAAAATGGTATGGATATCAAAAGTATTAATCAAGCTCAAGTAACCTGGATGCAAGCATTCAGTTTATATTCTACCTTAATTACATTTAAAATGTTGCAAATCTGAGCATTTAAAGTGTTATATGGACACAAATGGGCAAAGTGAATGGCAGCCACTATCCAAATGTGCTCTTTTCCCAAGGATCAGTGATTATAATATCAAAATAAAAATGTTATTTTATTTTTTTATTTACAGCAACTGTGTTAGAGGTAAGCAATATATTATCAGCAGCAGCAACAACTGTCAAAAAGAGAGTAAAATATTGAATAAAAGTAACTTTGCCTCCCCCCACCATCAGGCAGATGTCAACAGTCAAATTTTAAAAAGAATTCAGGTCGTGATATCTTAATTCCTGAGATTCCTCACCGATTTAGAATGCAGTCCCCTTGAAGATGCTAAACAAAGCTTTCTTTACTTAGCACAGGTGGCAGAAGACACTGTTTTTTACAGAATCAACATAAATTTTCCCCTTCTATGTTAATATTGTCTCCTCCCAGTTTTCTAATATCCATATTTGCCCCAGGATTAGATTTAGGATAATTTAGGAAGATGATGTTCCATGAGTTAAGATATTTTGTTTGATATTCTTACCCATATCTATTTCAGCAACACCATTCAGAAAGTTACAGAAGATTCTAGAGACATGGTAACTGTTCATGCTTGGTCCCCTAAACTCTCATCCCCAGAAGAATGATTTCCACTGTTAAGAAAGGAGTTAGAGTTTGGTAATTATTCTTGTCAGTTCCTAAGCTCCTCCGGGATAGAATACGAAATTTTAGTGCCACCATCTTGTACTATTGTTGGTGGCTTGATCCCCCAAAAAACTAATTTTTTACATCTGGATAATTTGCTCTGCTTAGATGAATATTACAAAATGTCTACAGAGGCAATTTTTGGTGCTTCAATTACAGCTTTCTTCCCTTTATTTTCCATGTAGGAAAATATAGCCTTCATTACAGCCTTTATTTTCTGATGACAGACATCATCTTCTGTTTGTTGCAGCTACATCTATTTCGTATGTTGGAAGCAATTGGGGATGGTTGTTCTATGAGAATACTGATTCTCTGGTTCATTGCTAAAGATAAATTCATGGTGTTTTGCTCTTTGGTGGACTGACAGGGACTGTAACATTCATCTGAAAAGGCATGGCCCATCTGAAGTCCTGTGGCATTGTTTTCCAAGACAGAAGACTACAATGGTATCTGGGCAACAGGGCCTCTGCAAGCTCTCCATTTGTGGAGCTTGTTCTCTGTCCAGGGACACAAGATTGAGGATGAAAATGGAGACTGAATACAGCCAACTCTCTGAAGATGGTCTTCTGCCTGGAAGTAGGCCTCTAAAGCCAGTGGGTGGTACTACAGATCAGAAGACATCTTGGCCATCTTCCAGCTTGTTGGCAGAGGTACTCAATTAGGAATATCAAATAAAGATTGGTGAAGATATTGAGCAGTTGGAACAGCTGCCCTGTTGGAAACTACCCCAGTAGAGAGGAGCATGAGTATCCCATGAGAAACAATTCCAAGCTTTGGAGAAGTGGAGAGGAATGAGCTAAGACATGCTATGGAGCCTGAAGCAGCTTACAAGAAATAGAGTGAGGCCTTCCTGGCTTAGACAAGGGATTTGGCAGCTTATGCAGTTTCACATAGAACCCATTTGGAGATTCACCATTGTCTTAAATTTTCCTGTCCACTGGTCTCAAAAGTTCTCCAGCTTGTACATAATGGTGTCAGAAGTGAAGTGGAGTGAGAACCCTTGTCTGTGTCAGCTGCTACTGCTGATCCAGATACATGATGCTTTCTTTTTTTCTTTCTCTAGACCATATCCCTCACCTAACTGAGAGGAGCATATTGCCCAGGCTTCCTTAGGCCCGCAGGAGGAGATGGATGGCACCATCCATTACTTTTTAATAATATTGTAATGAACAACATGAATCTTTCTTATAATAGCCAAACTATACAATTGTCTGACCTTGGGTTTGATAGAGGCCTTGGTTGATTAACCTCAGCTGAAAAACAACACGAAAAGATTATTTACAATATGATGATACTGATTATTTACAATATTTCAATACATCAAAGTATTGAAAGAGATTTTTTTTCCTGTAGAGTGGTGACTTTGTGAAAATTCAGATAAATTTTTATTTAATAATTTTAATTCCTGTAGCATAATTCAATTACTCCTTTATTTTCTTCCATTATTCTCTGGCTGTTGAGCTATGATAGCAACAGAATATAGAATTCACAGGAAACATGGCAACATAAAATGAGGGAATCATAGGAAGATCCAAAATCAGAGTACCCTGAGACACTAGATTGGAATTGAAAACAGGCCTTGGTTATATCCTTCATTTTGTGCCAAACTTAAATAGGGTAAACTATGTTGTAAACATAAATTATACATGAATGATTACTACCCATATGGTTAAAACCAGGGTTTGTATGATTCAAAATTATACTATATATAAGAGGAATCTTCATGTTATATGCAAGAACATTTGATTGCTGGACCTTCATTTGTTAGAGGCAGTAAAAATCACAAGACATATATCTTACCTGTAGTTTTCTAGCTGTCATATGATATATTTGTGTGTTGGGGATAGGAGAGAGTGTTTTATAAAACGGCATGAAAAGTTCAATGTAAGTACTTTTAACTTGTGCTTTCTGAAATGTCCTGAAAAAATTCAACATGAATAAAAAATGTAAACCTGAAATTTAAGTTTGTTCATTGTTATTGCTTGAGGGTGCCCTTATTATATCTGGCTAAGCTTAAAAGAACTATGAGAGGAAAGGAAGTAGGAGAAAGGAAAAGAAAAATGAAAACCTATGTTCCTAAACTGCCCATAATAGGCAAAATATCATTAACCTTTTCTGGAAGATAATCTTACTAAACTTATTTATCTGATTTTTTTTTTTTTTTTGGTGATTGACTTTTAGCTATTTCTTCTTTTATCTCATATGATACCTCTGTTTCAACTATAAATTTCCTGAGAGCAGATTCCTTAGAGACATGTGTGACCATCATCAGTGTGGCTATGTTACATAACAATAGTTGATTTAATTATGCCATAATATAGCATTTCCATCTTATCTTTTGATAAAAATATATTCTTATGGACATTCATGATATGTGGTAATCACTATCCATTATAGTATGAAAATTTATATTTTGCGATATGTGAATTTTTAAAGGAACTTGTCAGTTCTGATGTGTGGAAAATTCTCCAGCCATATGAAAGGGATGAGATTTAATGTTGATTTTAGGGATTTTTTTTCATCCAGCAGAGCACAAGTGATTTATCACCCAGGGCTTGATTAAGTAATATTTTCATTCATTAACTGTTAAATGTGTTATGAAAGATGTAGAAATAAATAAGACAATTTCTCCAGTCAAGAAGTTCATAATCTCATGAAGGTGATTAACGCTATAGTAAACATGATGACAATGATGATGACCATAGAGAAGGAGGAGAAGGAAAGGTAGAAAGAAGAAAAGAGGTGAAAGGGAAGCAAAGAAGGAGAGAAGGAGAAGGAAATGATATAACATGCATTAACTATATACATGCCAATTCTTGAGCTAAATACATCACATGGATATTTTTTTTCCTTTTTTTTTTTTTTCTCAGTGCCCTTGGAGGGAAACTGTCTTATTATTCCCCTTTTACAGATGAAACTAGTTTCCAAAAATTGAGTAAGTTACTTAGAGTTACAAAGTTGGCAATCTGACTTCACAGCTTAGATTTAAATTTATGCTATCTCTATCTTTCTTAGTATGACATAGTGATTAAGAGAGCCGAGACCGTGGGGTTAGAATTCTAGGCAATTATGCCTAATTGCCAACAGATTGGGGAGTTTAGTTTCTATTTTTATGTTCTATCACCATTTTACCTTATATGTGCTTGTTGATTCATTACAAAAATCTTTCTTTACCCTTTAAGTACTAACGATTTTTGTGTCACATTTATTGTTCATAAAGCACTGAGGAAATTAAGTTAAAACAAGAAAAGAAAAAATATGTATTTTTGGCAGTTGTACTATTCTTGCTTTGGTTTAACAAGGCAGAACTTGTTACTTGGGCATTGGCCCTTAACTGTAAGCCTTTATTCAGTCACTATGCTTTCTAAATATTCCAAGGGCTGCAGTTTGGGGTCCCCCAGAATGTGCTAAAATTTATTAAGCACAAAATACGACTTTTGGTGTTGAAAGTTATACTCGGACAGCCAAAGAGGTCCTTGTATGTCCTTGTCATGCCAATAAATCCAGCCAGAAAAACTATTTTTAATAGTTGCATGAGAAACTGGTATTTTAAGAAGACACCCACACAGAGGGAAGAGGTATAGACAAACATCAGATTTTCAAGGACTCAACAGAGAAGTTTGCTTTTTCTGGTAAACTTCACCTGCAGTCTAAGCAAGGAGGCCAGTGCCGCGTCTGCAATAGCACCGCATGCTTCCTTTATGTATTGTGTGGGATCTGATAAATTTTTCAGGATTCAGTCCAGCTGTGCTCTCATCACATTGATTTAATGGCCCTTAAGAGAAACCATAAAAGTGCTTTCTGGTTAGTGAGACCCAGCTGTTTCTCGTGGTATTGCATAAGACAGCAAGCTGAGTTAGCTATAGATTAATGATATTAAAAATTCAGCTTTTCCCTTAACATTTTCTTTTCATACCAGAAAAGACTTGGAGCAAATATGTGATTTGTTCAGTTAGGTTGTTAGGCCCCAAAGGAAAGCACCTAAAGAAATTATCTGATTTGATCTAAAAAAAAAAAAAAAAAAAAACGAAGTTAATAATTAGAGCCCCCCAATGAACACTGAGTCATATTAACATATCTGGTGTGTGTGTGTGTGTGTGTGTGTGTGTGTGTGTGTGTGTGTGTGTGTGTGTTTCCAAAGGGCGATGTGAAGGCCAATGGCTGGAAGGGAGGGCTCTGTTTTCATTACCAGGCAACAGTGCAAGAAGCCAACAAAATTATTTGAGGATTATCAGGCTCTCTGATGAGGTTAAAAACATTGAAAGTCGGTACAACATGAATAGCTGTGTAGATTTACAGTGTCATTCATGTCATCTGAGCCCTTTGGTTTTCTGCAAGCAGAAGGATGGTTGTACTACCAGGCAATCTGTTACGTATTAAGCTGGGGTATGAAATAGTCTGTATTGAAAATGTTTCTGCTCAAAAGCAGACATGAAGCACTTAGAACTTTTTCACTTTAGGTACTTTTAGTCAATGAAGTACTCAGAAGTAAAATGTTTTTTCACCCCCGTTAAAACAATGAGGAAGATGAGAATGGGAAGGGTTAGAAAGAAAAGTATTAATTTTAAAACCATTATTTTAGTATTAACCAAATTACAGCTCCTAAATTCAAGGAGTGAAGTGTGTAGTCACTGAAACTGAAGTCAGGAGACAAATTGCTGGAGAATTACAATTATTATTTGCCTAATTTTTGTAATCAACTCTGATTGCAACAGCCCTTTATTTAAATAAGACCACATGGAAATCATTTATTGTTTGTGATTGTAGGGTCACAGAATGTGAAAGACCCTACACTGCAAACGATTGCAAACTTGAAAATTACATAGAAAATAATTTTAGCTTAGACAGAAAAGAATTATTTTACACTATCAGTAGAAAAGATGTTGCTAAGCAAAGAACTATATTTTCATAGTTTTTTTAATTTAGAAACATCCATTCTAATATAGAGCTATTTATATATTCTTATTTAGTTACTAATGTTCTCAATAAAAAACTTGATTTAAAAATAGTTAAACATTGTATATTTAAAATTTAAGGATTCTTTTCTTCCACCAGTTTCAGCATTAAACATAGTTTTGTGTTTTTTAAAGGTTGTTTATGGTTTAAGTTAATTGTTATTTTAAAATAATACCTGTTGAATATTTATGGGAAGTTCAATGATAAAGAAATTTATGGAGCTATTCTCCTGATGGCAATAAAATAACATATTTGTATAAAACTAGGTAATGATTCAAGATCATATATATCCTTCAGTGTTTTTCCTTGGAAAATTGAACATAGTTGTTAGTATCCTTAACAGATACCTACAGATAGAACTGAAGCAAGAGAGATGCTATTACTTGGGGTATTTTAAGGTCAGTATTTCAGTAGTTGCTGTTTTTTATTACTTGTCATGTAGACCAGTTCTTCTCTACTGAATAACATTAGCTTGAAAAATCAAAGGTTTGATGTCCTAAATAGACAACAATAACCAATATCTTAACTTTGCCAGACACTTCTGTGGGAAACACTAAGTATGTCAGTTTGGCCATTCTTACAACTCTAGCCAATGCACTAAAGGCAACGAGTAGTGTTGCTTGGTCATGATGTGGGAGTGTTGAGAATATGACATCCCTTGGTTCTACTGATTGCCAAAAGAGCCAAGTTTTTCTTTTGCCTCCAGGAGAAATGCAGCTTAGGCTTTCTGTAGTTCTCTGTGGTTTGCATTCAGTCCTAAATTCAGAGTCCAGGATAAAAAAGTTATTGTCAACCAACAGCAGGCAAGTCAAAAAATGCCAGGCTGATGTAACGCAGGCTTCTATTTCACTTCAGAATGAAAATTTAATGTTTTTTGAGAGTCTGTTACAGAGCAATTCATTATGGTTATCTTATGAATGATGGGTTCAGAGAACTAATGTTGTGCTACATATTTTTGTGGCTATTTCAGAAAATGCATTACAAGAGGCAAACAGCCAACAGCAAGAATCATGC
>NW_012104521.1:1710628-1713808 GCF_000951045.1 Mandrillus leucophaeus
ATAGAAAATAATTTTAGCTTAGACAGAAAAGAATTATTTTACACTATCAGTAGAAAAGATGTTGCTAAGCAAAGAACTATATTTTCATAGTTTTTTTAATTTAGAAACATCCATTCTAATATAGAGCTATTTATATATTCTTATTTAGTTACTAATGTTCTCAATAAAAAACTTGATTTAAAAATAGTTAAACATTGTATATTTAAAATTTAAGGATTCTTTTCTTCCACCAGTTTCAGCATTAAACATAGTTTTGTGTTTTTTAAAGGTTGTTTATGGTTTAAGTTAATTGTTATTTTAAAATAATACCTGTTGAATATTTATGGGAAGTTCAATGATAAAGAAATTTATGGAGCTATTCTCCTGATGGCAATAAAATAACATATTTGTATAAAACTAGGTAATGATTCAAGATCATATATATCCTTCAGTGTTTTTCCTTGGAAAATTGAACATAGTTGTTAGTATCCTTAACAGATACCTACAGATAGAACTGAAGCAAGAGAGATGCTATTACTTGGGGTATTTTAAGGTCAGTATTTCAGTAGTTGCTGTTTTTTATTACTTGTCATGTAGACCAGTTCTTCTCTACTGAATAACATTAGCTTGAAAAATCAAAGGTTTGATGTCCTAAATAGACAACAATAACCAATATCTTAACTTTGCCAGACACTTCTGTGGGAAACACTAAGTATGTCAGTTTGGCCATTCTTACAACTCTAGCCAATGCACTAAAGGCAACGAGTAGTGTTGCTTGGTCATGATGTGGGAGTGTTGAGAATATGACATCCCTTGGTTCTACTGATTGCCAAAAGAGCCAAGTTTTTCTTTTGCCTCCAGGAGAAATGCAGCTTAGGCTTTCTGTAGTTCTCTGTGGTTTGCATTCAGTCCTAAATTCAGAGTCCAGGATAAAAAAGTTATTGTCAACCAACAGCAGGCAAGTCAAAAAATGCCAGGCTGATGTAACGCAGGCTTCTATTTCACTTCAGAATGAAAATTTAATGTTTTTTGAGAGTCTGTTACAGAGCAATTCATTATGGTTATCTTATGAATGATGGGTTCAGAGAACTAATGTTGTGCTACATATTTTTGTGGCTATTTCAGAAAATGCATTACAAGAGGCAAACAGCCAACAGCAAGAATCATGCTTAAGACTAAATTAGAAGTAGAACTGGTTCAGCACAAAATGGATTTTTGTTTATTTCTTTGGGTCAAAGGTAAAAGGCTGTGTCATATAGGGCATACGCTTTTGGGAAGGGTGCCTGGTTAGGCACTGTTTTGTAAAGGTGTTTTCCTTGTCTTGTTTGCCTTTTCTGGGCAATCGAATATTTTATACTTTTTCTAGTTAGTATTTCTCTATATGCTAATTTTAAAATAAAACAATAGGAAAATAGAGAAAATTTGGAGGAAGGAAAAAGTATAAATGTAAACCCACAAACACAACTATTGTTTACACATTGATGTATCTCCTTCCAATAAATTCCTTTGTAGATAAAAGCTTTAAACACATGATATGATTATGATAGTAACAGATCAATGTAGAAACATATATAAGCATTGTTAGTACCAGATTAATACAAATTAAGCTTTGCTTAACTGTTGTCAGATTCAATAGAATCTGCTGACCCAAAATGCCTTCATATATATATATGTATATATATGTATATACACACATATATTGAACACACACACACATATACTTTTAAATTCAGGGATCTACTTACAGGCTTGTTACATACGTAAATGTGTGTCATGGGGGTTCGTTATACAAATTATTTCATCACCCAGCTATTAAGCCTAGTACCAATTAGTTATTTTTCCTGATCCTCTCCCTTCTCCCACCCTTCACCCTCCAATAAGCCCCAGTGTGTGTTGTTCCCCTCTATATATTGATATGTTCTCGTCATTTAGCTCTCACTTATAAGTGAGAACATTAGGTATTTGATTTTCTCTTCCTGAGTTAGTTTGCTAAAGATAATGGCCTCCAGCTCCATCCATGTTCCTGCATAAGACATGATCTTTTTCTTTTTATGGTTGCATAGTATTCCGTGGTATATATGAACTTCATATATACCATAGTATTCCGTGGTATATATGAACCAATCCACCACTGATGGACACTTAGTTGATTCTATGTCTTTGCTATTATGAGCAGTGCTGCAATGAGCATACCCATGCATGTGGTTGAACTAATTTATACTCCCACCAAAGTGTATTATTATTTTTCTCCACAACCTCACCAGCATGTTATTTTTTGACTTTTTAATAATAGCCATTCTGACTGATATGAGATGGTATCTCATTCTGGTTTTGATTTGCATTTCTCTAATGATCAGTGATGTTGAGCTTTTTTTCATATGTTTGTTGGCTGCATGTATGTCTTCTTTTGAGAAGTGTATGTTCATGTCTTTGCCCACTTTTTAATGGGGTTACTTATTTTTATTCTGTAAATTTGGTTAAGTTCCTTATAGATGCTGGATATTAGACCTTTGTCAGATGTATGCTTTGCAAAAATTTTCTCCCATTCTGTAGGTTGTCTGTTTACTCTGTTGAGAGTTTGTTTTGCTGTGTAGAAGCTCTTTAGCAAACATCTCTTCATATTTAGAAGAGATGTTTCCAGGTTCTCACTAACATTAATATTCAAATAATAATGCCCCAGAATCCCACATTATTCAATTAGTAGGAAGTCTTTCAGCAGGCTGCATTCCTGGAGTATTTCTGGGGTCCTGGAAGAATGCTCATATGTTCCCATATCCATCCTTGTTTTCACTTGTCACCATAATGCTCTGTCTACTCTAAGATGTTGCTCATATGTTGCTGTCTTTTATCACCTTTAATCAGACTCCAGCCTGCATTCTGTCTGTCCAGACTGCTGCACTTCAAGAACAAACATTCTAAATTTCCCAAATAAGAGCTAATGTCAGTCAATTAACAGATAATAAAACTTTGTCAGAGTTTTGGGGTTACCAGAAAATGCAACATAAAAACGAAAAAAGGTTAGAAATATTTAAAATGCTACTTAATATTCTATTCAGGAAAACAATCTAAAATTTCTTATGTGCTTAATTTTGAGCTTTTAGGTTGTCTCAGTTTTTCACTTTTAAAAACAGTTCATGGCCGGGCGCGGTGGCTCACGCCTGTAATCCCAGCACTTTGGGAGGCCGAGACGGGCGGATCACG